>NW_026915657.1:0-15191 GCF_034315485.1 Pezoporus occidentalis | reverse complement strand
AGGGGAGTCATAGAGGAGTCATAGAGGAGTCATAGAGGAGTCATAGAGGAGTCATAGAGGAGTCATAGAGGGAGGAGTCATAGGGGAGTCATAGAGGAGTCATAGAGGAGTCATAGTCATAGTCATAGAGGAGTCATAGAGGAGTCATACTGGAGTCATAGAGGAGTCATAGAGGAGTCATACTGTCATAGAGGAGTCATAGAGTCATAGAGGAGTCATAGAGGAGTCATAGAGGAGTCATAGAGGAGTCATAGAGGAGTCATAGAGGAGTCATAGAGGAGTCATAGAGGAGTCATAGAGGAGTCATAGAGGAGTCATAGAGGAGTCATAGAGGAGTCATAGAGTCATAGAGGAGTCATAGAGGAGTCATAGAGGAGTCATAGAGGAGTCATAGAGGAGTCATAGAGGAGTCATAGAGGAGTCATAGAGGAGTCATAGAGGAGTCATAGAGGAGTCATAGAGGAGTCATAGAGGAGTCATACTGTCATAGAGGAGTCATAGAGGAGTCATAGTCATAGAGGAGTCATAGAGGAGTCATAGAGGAGTCATAGAGGAGTCATAGAGGAGTCATAGAGGAGTCATAGAGGAGTCATAGAGGAGTCATAGAGGAGTCATAGAGGAGTCATAGAGGAGTCATAGAGGAGTCATAGAGGAGTCATAGAGGAGTCATACTGTCATAGAGGAGTCATAGAGGAGTCATAGAGGAGTCATAGAGGAGTCATAGAGGAGTCATAGAGGAGTCATAGAGGAGTCATAGAGGAGTAGTGGAGTCATAGAGCAGTCATAGAGGAGTCATAGAGGAGTCATAGAGGAGTCATAGAGGAGTCATAGAGGAGTCATAGAGGAGTCATACTGTCATAGAGGAGTCATAGAGGAGTCATACTGTCATAGAGGAGTCATAGAGGAGTCATAGAGGAGTCATAGAGGAGTCATAGAGGAGTCATAGAGGAGTCATAGAGGAGTCATAGAGGAGTCATACTGTCATAGAGGAGTCATAGAGGAGTCATAGAGGAGTCATAGAGGAGTCATAGAGGAGTCATAGAGGAGTCATAGAGTCATAGAGGAGTCATAGAGGAGTCATAGAGGAGTCATAGAGGAGTCATAGAGGAGTCATAGAGGAGTCATAGAGGAGTCATAGAGGAGTCATAGAGGAGTCATAGAGGAGTCATAGAGGAGTCATAGAGGAGTCATAGTCATAGAGGAGTCATAGAGGAGTCATAGAGGAGTCATAGAGGAGTCATAGAGGAGTCATAGAGGAGTCATAGAGGAGTCATAGAGGAGTCATAGAGGAGTCATAGAGGAGTCATAGAGGAGTCATAGAGGAGTCATAGTCATAGAGGAGTCATAGAGGAGTCATAGAGGAGTCATAGAGGAGTCATAGAGGAGTCATAGAGGAGTCATAGAGGAGTCATAGAGGAGTCATAGAGGAGTCATAGAGGAGTCATACTGTCATAGAGGAGTCATAGAGGAGTCATAGAGGAGTCATAGAGGAGTCATAGAGGAGTCATAGAGGAGTCATAGAGGAGTCATAGAGGAGTCATAGAGGAGTCATAGAGGAGTCATAGAGGAGTCATAGAGGAGTCATAGAGGAGTCATAGAGGAGTCATAGAGGAGTCATAGAGGAGTCATAGAGGAGTCATAGAGGAGTCATAGAGGAGTCATACTGTCATAGAGGAGTCATAGAGGAGTCATAGAGGAGTCATAGAGGAGTCATAGAGGAGTCATAGAGGAGTCATAGAGGAGTCATAGAGGAGTCATAGAGGAGTCATAGAGGAGTCATAGAGGAGTCATAGAGGAGTCATAGAGGAGTCATAGAGGAGTCATAGAGGAGTCATAGAGGAGTCATACTGTCATAGAGGAGTCATAGAGGAGTCATACTGTCATAGAGGAGTCATAGAGGAGTCATAGAGGAGTCATAGAGGAGTCATAGAGGAGTCATAGAGGAGTCATAGAGGAGTCATACTGTCATAGAGGAGTCATAGAGGAGTCATACTGTCATAGAGGAGTCATAGAGGAGTCATAGAGGAGTCATAGAGGAGTCATAGAGGAGTCATAGAGGAGTCATAGAGGAGTCATAGAGGAGTCATAGAGGAGTCATAGAGGAGTCATAGAGGAGTCATAGAGGAGTCATAGAGGAGTCATAGAGGAGTCATAGAGGAGTCATAGAGGAGTCATAGAGGAGTCATAGAGGAGTCATAGAGGAGTCATAGAGGAGTCATAGAGGAGTCATAGAGGAGTCATAGAGGAGTCATAGAGGAGTCATAGAGGAGTCATAGAGGAGTCATAGAGGAGTCATAGAGGAGTCATAGAGGAGTCATAGAGGAGTCATAGATAGAGGAGTCATAGAGGAGTCATAGAGGAGTCATAGAGGAGTCATAGAGGAGTCATAGAGGAGTCATAGAGGAGTCATAGAGGAGTCATAGAGGAGTCATAGAGGAGTCATAGAGGAGTCATAGAGGAGTCATAGAGGAGTCATAGAGGAGTCATACTGTCATAGAGGAGTCATAGAGGAGTCATACTGTCATAGAGGAGTCATAGAGGAGTCATAGAGGAGTCATAGAGGAGTCATAGAGGAGTCATAGAGGAGTCATAGAGTCATAGAGGAGTCATAGAGGAGTCATAGAGGAGTCATAGAGGAGTCATAGAGGAGTCATAGAGGAGTCATAGAGGAGTCATAGAGGAGTCATAGAGGAGTCATAGAGGAGTCATAGAGGAGTCATAGAGGAGTCATAGAGGAGTCATAGAGGAGTCATAGAGGAGTCATAGAGGAGTCATAGAGGAGTCATAGAGGAGTCATAGAGGAGTCATAGAGGAGTCATAGAGGAGTCATAGAGGAGTCATAGAGGAGTCATAGAGGAGTCATAGAGGAGTCATAGAGGAGTCATAGAGGAGTCATAGAGGAGTCATAGAGGAGTCATAGAGGAGTCATAGGAGTCATAGAGGAGTCATAGAGGAGTCATAGAGTCATAGAGGAGTCATAGAGTAGTCATGGAGGAGTCGTAGAGGAGTCATAGAGTAGTCAATGTGTCATAGAGGAGTCATACTGTCATAGAGGAGTCATAGAGGAGTCATAGAGGAGTCATAGAGGAGTCATAGAGGAGTCATAGAGGAGTCATAGAGGAGTCATAGAGGAGTCATAGAGGAGTCATAGAGGAGTCATAGAGGAGTCATAGAGGAGTCATAGAGGAGTCATAGAGGAGTCATAGAGGAGTCATAGAGGAGTCATAGAGGAGTCATAGAGGAGTCATAGAGGAGTCATAGAGGAGTCATAGAGGAGTCATAGAGGAGTCATAGAGGAGTCATAGAGGAGTCATAGAGGAGTCATAGAGGAGTCATAGAGGAGTCATAGAGGAGTCATAGAGGAGTCATAGAGGAGTCATAGAGGAGTCATAGAGGAGTCATAGAGGAGTCATAGAGGAGTCATAGAGGAGTCATAGAGGAGTCATAGAGAGTCATAGAGGAGTCATAGAGGAGTCATAGAGGAGTCATAGAGGAGTCATAGAGGAGTCATAGAGGAGTCATAGAGGAGTCATAGATAGAGGAGTCATAGAGGAGTCATATAGAGGAGTCATAGAGGAGTCATAGAGGAGTCATAGAGGAGTCATAGAGGAGTCATAGAGGAGTCATAGAGGAGTCATAGAGGAGTCATAGAGGAGTCATAGAGGAGTCATAGAGGAGTCATAGAGGAGTCATAGAGGAGTCATAGAGGAGTCATAGAGGAGTCATAGAGGAGTCATAGAGGAGTCATAGAGGAGTCATAGAGGAGTCATAGAGGAGTCATAGAGGAGTCATCATAGAGGAGTCATAGAGGAGTCATAGAGGAGTCATAGAGGAGTCATAGAGGAGTCATAGAGGAGTCATAGAGGAGTCATAGAGGAGTCATAGAGGAGTCATAGAGGAGTCATAGAGGAGTCATAGAGGAGTCATAGAGGAGTCATAGAGGAGTCATAGAGGAGTCATAGAGGAGTCATAGAGGAGTCATAGAGGAGTCATAGAGGAGTCATAGAGGAGTCATAGAGGAGTCATAGAGGAGTCATAGAGGAGTCATAGAGGAGTCATAGAGGAGTCATAGAGGAGTCATAGAGGAGTCATAGAGGAGTCATAGAGGAGTCATAGAGGAGTCATAGAGGAGTCATACTGTCATAGAGGAGTCATAGAGGAGTCATAGAGGAGTCATAGAGGAGTCATAGAGGAGTCATAGAGGAGTCATAGAGGAGTCATAGTCATAGAGGAGTCATAGAGGAGTCATAGAGGAGTCATAGAGGAGTCATAGAGGAGTCATAGAGGAGTCATAGAGGAGTCATAGAGGAGTCATAGAGGAGTCATAGAGGAGTCATAGAGGAGTCATAGAGGAGTCATAGAGGAGTCATAGAGGAGTCATAGTCATAGAGGAGTCATAGAGGAGTCATAGAGGAGTCATAGAGGAGTCATAGAGGAGTCATAGAGGAGTCATAGAGGAGTCATAGAGGAGTCATAGAGGAGTCATAGAGGAGTCATAGAGGAGTCATAGAGGAGTCATAGAGGAGTCATAGAGGAGTCATAGAGGAGTCATAGAGGAGTCATAGAGGAGTCATAGAGGAGTCATAGAGGAGTCATAGAGGAGTCATAGAGGAGTCATAGAGGAGTCATAGAGGAGTCATAGAGGAGTCATAGAGGAGTCATAGAGGAGTCATAGAGAGTCATAGAGGAGTCATAGAGGAGTCATAGAGGAGTCATAGAGGAGTCATAGAGGAGTCATAGAGGAGTCATAGAGGAGTCATAGAGGAGTCATAGAGGAGTCATAGAGGAGTCATAGAGGAGTCATAGAGGAGTCATAGAGGAGTCATAGAGGAGTCATAGAGGAGTCATAGAGGAGTCATAGAGGAGTCATAGAGGAGTCATAGAGGAGTCATAGAGATAGAGGAGTCATAGAGGAGTCATAGAGGAGTCATAGAGGAGTCATAGAGGAGTCATAGAGGAGTCATAGAGGAGTCATAGAGGAGTCATAGAGGAGTCATAGAGGAGTCATAGAGGAGTCATAGAGGAGTCATAGAGGAGTCATAGAGGAGTCATAGAGGAGTCATAGAGGAGTCATAGAGGAGTCATAGAGGAGTCATAGAGGAGTCATAGAGGAGTCATAGAGGAGTCATAGAGGAGTCATAGAGGAGTCATAGAGGAGTCATAGAGGAGTCATAGAGGAGTCATAGAGGAGTCATAGAGGAGTCATAGAGGAGTCATAGAGGAGTCATACTGTCATAGAGGAGTCATAGAGGAGTCATAGAGGAGTCATAGAGGAGTCATAGAGGAGTCATAGAGGAGTCATAGAGGAGTCATAGAGGAGTCATAGAGGAGTCATAGAGGAGTCATAGAGGAGTCATAGAGGAGTCATAGAGGAGTCATAGAGGAGTCATAGAGGAGTCATAGAGGAGTCATAGAGGAGTCATAGAGGAGTCATAGAGGAGTCATAGAGGAGTCATAGAGGAGTCATAGAGGAGTCATAGAGGAGTCATAGAGGAGTCATAGAGGAGTCATAGAGGAGTCATAGAGGAGTCATAGAGGAGTCATAGAGGAGGAGTCATAGAGGAGTCATAGAGGAGTCATAGAGGAGTCATAGAGGAGTCATAGAGGAGTCATAGAGGAGTCATAGAGGAGTCATAGAGGAGTCATAGAGGAGTCATAGAGGAGTCATAGAGGAGTCATAGAGGAGTCATAGAGGAGTCATAGAGGAGTCATAGAGAGGAGTCATAGAGGAGTCATAGAGGAGTCATAGAGGAGTTATAGAGGAGTCATAGAGGAGTCATAGAGGAGTCATAGAGGAGTCATAGAGGAGTCATAGAGGAGTCATAGAGGAGTCATAGAGGAGTCATACTGTCATAGAGGAGTCATAGAGGAGTCATAGAGTCATAGAGTCATAGAGGAGTCATAGAGGAGTCATAGAGGAGTCATAGAGGAGTCATAGAGGAGTCATAGAGGAGTCATACTGTCATAGAGGAGTCATAGAGGAGTCATAGAGGAGTCATAGAGGAGTCATAGAGGAGTCATAGAGGAGTCATAGAGGAGTCATAGAGGAGTCATAGAGGAGTCATAGAGGAGTCATAGAGGAGTCATAGAGGAGTCATAGAGGAGTCATAGAGGAGTCATAGAGGAGTCATAGAGGAGTCATAGAGGAGTCATAGAGGAGTCATAGAGGAGTCATAGAGGAGTCATAGAGGAGTCATAGAGGAGTCATAGAGGAGTCATAGAGGAGTCATAGAGGAGTCATAGAGGAGTCATAGAGGAGTCATAGAGGAGTCATAGAGGAGTCATAGAGGAGTCATAGAGGAGTCATAGAGGAGTCATAGAGGAGTCATAGAGGAGTCATAGTGTCATAGAGGAGTCATAGAGGAGTCATAGAGGAGTCATAGAGGAGTCATAGAGGAGTCATAGAGGAGTCATAGAGGAGTCATAGAGGAGTCATAGAGGAGTCATAGAGGAGTCATAGAGGAGTCATAGAGGAGTCATAGAGGAGTCATAGAGGAGTCATAGAGGAGTCATAGAGGAGTCATAGAGGAGTCATAGAGGAGTCATACTGTCATAGAGGAGTCATAGAGGAGTCATAGAGCAGTCATAGAGGAGTCATAGAGGAGTCATACTGTCATAGAGGAGTCATAGAGGAGTCATAGAGGAGTCATAGAGGAGTCATAGAGGAGTCATAGAGGACTCATAGAGGAGTCATAGAGGAGTCATACTGTCATAGAGGAGTCATAGAGGAGTCATACTGTCATAGAGGAGTCATAGAGGAGTCATAGAGGAGTCATAGAGGAGTCATAGAGGAGTCATAGAGGAGTCATAGAGGAGTCATAGAGGAGTCATAGAGGAGTCATAGAGGAGTCATAGAGGAGTCATAGAGGAGTCATAGAGGAGTCATAGAGGAGTCATAGAGGAGTCATAGAGGAGTCATAGAGGAGTCATAGAGGAGTCATAGAGGAGTCATAGAGGAGTCATTGAGTCATAGAGGAGTCATAGAGGAGTCATAGAGGAGTCATAGAGGAGTCATAGAGGAGTCATAGAGGAGTCATAGAGGAGTCATAGAGGAGTCATAGAGGAGTCATAGAGGAGTCATAGAGGAGTCATAGAGGAGTCATAGAGGAGTCATAGAGGAGTCATAGAGGAGTCATAGAGGAGTCATAGAGGAGTCATACTGTCATAGAGGAGTCATAGAGGAGTCATAGATAGAGGAGTCATAGAGGAGTCATAGAGGAGTCATAGAGGAGTCATAGAGGGAGTCATAGAGGAGTCATAGAGGAGTCATAGAGGAGTCATAGAGGAGTCACTGTCATAGAGGAGTCATAGAGGAGTCATACTGTCATAGAGGAGTCATAGAGGAGTCATACTGTCATAGAGGAGTCATAGAGGAGTCATAGAGGAGTCATAGAGGAGTCATAGAGGAGTCATAGAGGAGTCATAGAGGAGTCATAGAGGAGTCATAGAGGAGTCATACTGTCATAGAGGAGTCATAGAGGAGTCATACTGTCATAGAGGAGTCATAGAGGAGTCATAGAGGAGTCATAGAGGAGTCATAGAGGAGTCATAGAGGAGTCATAGAGGAGTCATAGAGGAGTCATAGAGGAGTCATAGAGGAGTCATAGAGGAGTCATACTGTCATAGAGGAGTCATAGAGGAGTCATAGAGGAGTCATAGAGGAGTCATAGAGGAGTCATAGAGGAGTCATAGAGGAGTCATAGAGGAGTCATAGAGGAGTCATAGAGGAGTCATAGAGGAGTCATAGAGGAGTCATAGAGGAGTCATAGAGGAGTCATAGAGGAGTCATACTGTCATAGAGGAGTCATAGAGGAGTCATAGAGGAGTCATAGAGGAGTCATAGAGGAGTCATAGAGGAGTCATAGAGGAGTCATAGAGGAGTCATAGAGGAGTCATACTGTCATAGAGGAGTCATAGAGGAGTCATAGAGGAGTCATAGAGGAGTCATAGAGGAGTCATAGAGGAGTCATAGAGGAGTCATAGAGGAGTCATACTGTCATAGAGGAGTCATAGAGGAGTCATAGAGGAGTCATAGAGGAGTCATAGAGGAGTCATAGAGGAGTCATAGAGGAGTCATAGAGGAGTCATAGAGGAGTCATAGAGGAGTCATAGAGGAGTCATAGAGGAGTCATAGAGGAGTCATAGAGTCATAGAGGAGTCATAGAGGAGTCATAGAGGAGTCATACTGTCATAGAGGAGTCATAGAGGAGTCATAGAGGAGTCATAGAGGAGTCATAGAGGAGTCATAGAGGAGTCATAGAGGAGTCATAGAGGAGTCATAGAGGAGTCATAGAGGAGTCATAGAGGAGTCATAGAGGAGTCATAGAGGAGTCATAGAGGAGTCATAGAGGAGTCATACTGTCATAGAGGAGTCATAGAGGAGTCATAGAGGAGTCATAGAGGAGTCATAGAGGAGTCATAGAGGAGTCAGAGGAGTCATAGAGGAGTCATAGAGGAGTCATAGAGGAGTCATACTGTCATAGAGGAGTCATAGAGGAGTCATAGAGGAGTCATAGAGGAGTCATAGAGGAGTCATAGAGGAGTCATACTGTCATAGAGGAGTCATAGAGGAGTCATAGAGGAGTCATACTGTCATAGAGGAGTCATAGAGGAGTCATAGAGGAGTCATAGAGGAGTCATAGAGGAGTCATAGAGGAGTCATAGAGGAGTCATAGAGGAGTCATAGAGGAGTCATAGAGGAGTCATAGAGGAGTCATAGAGGAGTCATAGAGGAGTCATAGAGGAGTCATAGAGGAGTCATAGAGGAGTCATAGAGGAGTCATAGAGGAGTCATAGAGGAGTCATAGAGGAGTCATAGAGGAGTCATAGAGGAGTCATAGAGGGAGTCATAGAGGAGTCATAGAGTCATAGAGGAGTCATAGAGGAGTCATAGAGGAGTCATAGAGGAGTCATAGAGGAGTCATAGAGGAGTCATAGAGGAGTCATAGAGGAGTCATAGAGGAGTCATACTGTCATAGAGGAGTCATAGAGGAGTCATAGAGGAGTCATAGAGGAGTCATAGAGGAGTCATAGAGGAGTCATAGAGGAGTCATAGAGGAGTCATAGAGGAGTCATAGAGGAGTCATAGAGGAGTCATAGAGGAGTCATAGAGGAGTCATAGAGGAGTCATAGAGGAGTCATAGAGGAGTCATAGAGGAGTCATAGAGGAGTCATAGAGGAGTCATAGAGGAGTCATAGAGGAGTCATAGAGGAGTCATACTGTCATAGAGGAGTCATAGAGGAGTCATAGAGGAGTCATAGAGGAGTCATAGAGGAGTCATAGAGGAGTCATAGAGGAGTCATAGAGGAGTCATAGAGGAGTCATAGAGGAGTCATAGAGGAGTCATAGAGGAGTCATAGAGGAGTCATAGAGGAGTCATAGAGGAGTCATAGAGGAGTCATAGAGGAGTCATAGAGGAGTCATAGAGGAGTCATAG
The DNA here is from genome assembly GCF_034315485.1 of Pezoporus occidentalis. Taxonomy (NCBI): domain Eukaryota; kingdom Metazoa; phylum Chordata; class Aves; order Psittaciformes; family Psittacidae; genus Pezoporus; species Pezoporus occidentalis. The sequence goes on along the minus strand of NW_026915657.1, from coordinate 5,754 downwards.
AGGAGTCATAGAGGAGTCATACTGTCATAGAGGAGTCATAGAGGAGTCATACTGTCATAGAGGAGTCATAGAGGAGTCATAGAGTCATAGAGGAGTCATAGAGGAGTCATAGAGGAGTCATAGAGGAGTCATAGAGGAGTCATAGAGGAGTCATAGAGGAGTCATAGAGGAGTCATAGAGGAGTCATAGAGGAGTCATAGAGGAGTCATAGAGGAGTCATAGAGGAGTCATACTGTCATAGAGTCATAGAGGAGTCATACTGTCATAGAGGAGTCATAGAGGAGTCATAGAGGAGTCATAGAGGAGTCATAGAGGAGTCATAGAGGAGTCATAGAGGAGTCATAGAGGAGTCATAGAGGAGTCATAGAGGAGTCATAGAGGAGTCATAGAGGAGTCATAGAGGAGTCATAGAGGAGTCATACTGTCATAGAGGAGTCATAGAGGAGTCATAGAGGAGTCATACTGTCATAGAGGAGTCATAGAGGAGTCATAGAGTCATAGAGGAGTCATAGAGGAGTCATAGAGGAGTCATAGAGGAGTCATAGAGGAGTCATAGAGGAGTCATAGAGGAGTCATACTGTCATAGAGGAGTCATAGAGGAGTCATAGAGGAGTCATAGAGGAGTCATAGAGGAGTCATAGAGGAGTCATAGAGGAGTCATAGATAGAGGAGTCATAGAGGAGTCATAGAGGAGTCATAGAGGAGTCATAGTGGAGTCATAGAGGAGTCATAGAGGAGTCATAGAGGAGTCATAGAGGAGTCATAGAGGAGTCATACTGTCATAGAGAAGTCATAGAGGAGTCATAGAGGAGTCATACTGTCATAGAGGAGTCATAGAGGAGTCATAGAGGAGTCATAGAGGAGTCATACTGTCATAGAGGAGTCATAGAGGAGTCATAGAGGAGTCATAGAGGAGTCATAGAGGAGTCATAGAGGAGTCATAGAGGAGTCATAGAGGAGTCATAGAGGAGTCATAGAGGAGTCATAGAGGAGTCATAGAGGAGTCATAGAGGAGTCATAGAGGAGTCATAGAGGAGTCATAGAGGAGTCATAGAGGAGTCATAGAGGAGTCATAGAGGAGTCATAGAGGAGTCATAGAGGAGTCATAGAGGAGTCATAGAGGAGTCATACTGTCATAGAGGAGTCATAGAGGAGTCATACTGTCATAGAGGAGTCATAGAGGAGTCATACTGTCATAGAGGAGTCATAGAGGAGTCATAGAGTCATAGAGGAGTCATAGAGGAGTCATAGAGGAGTCATAGAGGAGTCATAGAGGAGTCATAGAGGAGTCATAGAGGAGTCATACTGTCATAGAGGAGTCATAGAGGAGTCATACTGTCATAGAGGAGTCATAGAGGAGTCATACTGTCATAGAGGAGTCATAGAGGAGTCATAGAGGAGTCATAGAGTCATAGAGGAGTCATACTGTCATAGAGGAGTCATAGAGGAGTCATAGAGGAGTCATAGAGGAGTCATAGAGGAGTCATACTGTCATAGAGGAGTCATAGAGGAGTCATACTGTCATAGAGGAGTCATAGAGGAGTCATAGAGGAGTCAGAGAGGAGTCATAGAGGAGTCATAGAGGAGTCATAGAGGAGTCATAGAGGAGTCATAGAGTCATAGAGGAGTCATACTGAGGAGTCATAGAGGAGTCATAGAGGAGAGTCATAGAGGAGTCATAGAGGAGTCATAGAGGAGTCATAGAGGAGTCATAGAGGAGTCATAGAGGAGTCATAGAGGAGTCATAGAGGAGTCATAGAGGAGTCATAGAGGAGTCATAGAGGAGTCATAGAGGAGTCATAGAGGAGTCATAGAGGAGTCATAGTCATAGAGTCATAGAGGAGTCATACTGTCATAGAGGAGTCATAGAGGAGTCATAGAGGAGTCATAGAGGAGTCATAGAGGAGTCATAGAGGAGTCATAGAGGAGTCATAGAGGAGTCATAGAGGAGTCATAGAGGAGTCATAGAGGAGTCATACTGTCATAGAGGAGTCATAGAGGAGTCATAGAGGAGTCATAGAGGAGTCATACTGTCATAGAGGAGTCATAGAGGAGTCATACTGTCATAGAGGAGTCATAGAGGAGTCAGTCATAGAGGAGTCATAGAGGAGTCATAGAGGAGTCATAGAGGAGTCATAGAGGAGTCATAGAGGAGTCATAGAGGAGTCATAGAGGAGTCATAGAGGAGTCATAGAGGAGTCATACTGTCATAGAGGAGTCATAGAGGAGTCATACTGTCATAGAGGAGTCATAGAGGAGTCATACTGTCATAGAGGAGTCATAGAGGAGTCATACTGTCATAGAGGAGTCATAGAGGAGTCATACTGTCATAGAGGAGTCATAGAGGAGTCATAGAGGAGTCATAGAGGAGTCATAGAGGAGTCATACTGTCATAGAGGAGTCATAGAGGAGTCATACTGTCATAGAGGAGTCATAGAGGAGTCATAGAGGAGTCATAGAGGAGTCATAGAGGAGTCATACTGTCATAGAGGAGTCATAGTGGAGTCATAGAGGAGTCATAGAGGAGTCATAGAGGAGTCATAGAGGAGTCATAGATAGAGAGTCATAGAGGAGTCATAGAGGTCATAGAGGAGTCATAGAGGAGACATAGAGGAGTCATAGAGGAGTCATAGAGGAGTCATAGAGGAGTCATAGAGGAGTCATAGAGGAGTCATAGAGGAGTCATAGAGGAGTCATAGAGGAGTCATAGAGGAGTCATACTGTCATAGAGGAGTCATAGAGGAGTCATACTGTCATAGAGGAGTCATAGAGGAGTCATAGAGGAGTCATAGAGGAGTCATAGAGGAGTCATAGAGGAGTCATAGAGGAGTCATAGAGGAGTCATAGAGGAGTCATAGAGGAGTCATAGAGGAGTCATAGAGGAGTCATAGAGGAGTCATAGAGGAGTCATAGAGGAGTCATAGAGGAGTCATAGAGGAGTCATAGAGGAGTCATAGAGGAGTCATAGAGGAGTCATACTGTCATAGAGGAGTCATAGAGGAGTCATACTGTCATAGAGGAGTCATAGAGGAGTCATAGAGGAGTCATAGAGGAGTCATAGAGGAGTCATAGAGGAGTCATAGAGGAGTCATAGTCATAGAGGAGTCATAGAGGAGTCATACTGTCATAGAGGAGTCATAGAGGAGTCATACTGTCATAGAGGAGTCATAGAGGAGTCATACTGTCATAGAGGAGTCATAGAGGAGTCATAGAGGAGTCATAGAGGAGTCATACTGTCATAGAGGAGTCATAGAGGAGTCATACTGTCATAGAGGAGTCATAGAGGAGTCATACTGTCATAGAGGAGTCATAGAGGAGTCATAGAGGAGTCATAGAGGAGTCATAGAGGAGTCATAGAGGAGTCATAGAGGAGTCATAGAGGAGTCATAGAGGAGTCATAGAGGAGTCATAGAGGAGTCATAGAGGAGTCATAGAGGAGTCATAGAGGAGTCATAGAGGAGTCATAGAGTATAGAGGAGTCATAGAGGAGTCATAGTGTAGTAGACGAGTCATAGAGGAGTCATAGAGGAGTCATAGAGGAGTCATACTGTCATAGAGGAGTCATAGAGGAGTCATACTGGAGTCATAGAGGAGTCATAGAGGAGTCATAGAGGAGTCATAGAGGAGTCATAGAGGAGTCATACTGTCATAGAGGAGTCATAGAGGAGTCATAGAGGAGTCATAGAGGAGTCATAGAGGAGTCATAGAGGAGTCATAGAGGAGTCATAGAGGAGTCATACTGTCATAGAGGAGTCATAGAGGAGTCATAGAGGAGTCATAGAGGAGTCATAGAGGAGTCATAGAGGAGTCATAGAGGAGTCATAGAGGAGTCATAGAGGAGTCATAGAGGAGTCATAGAGGAGTCATACTGTCATAGAGGAGTCATAGAGGAGTCATACTGTCATAGAGGAGTCATAGAGGAGTCATACTGTCATAGAGGAGTCATAGAGGAGTCATACTGTCATAGAGGAGTCATAGAGGAGTCATACTAGTCATAGAGGAGTCATAGAGGAGTCATACTGTCATAGAGGAGTCATAGAGGAGTCATAGAGGAGTCATACTGTCATAGAGGAGTCATAGAGGAGTCATACTGTCATAGAGGAGTCATAGAGGAGTCATAGAGGAGTCATAGAGGAGTCATAGAGGAGTCATAGAGGAGGAGTCATAGAGGAGTCATAGAGGAGTCATAGAGGAGTCATAGAGGAGTCATAGAGGAGTCATACTGTCATAGAGGAGTCATAGAGGAGTCATACTGTCATAGAGGAGTCATAGAGGAGTCATAGAGGAGTCATAGAGGAGTCATAGAGGAGTCATACTGTCATAGAGGAGTCATAGAGGAGTCATAGAGGAGTCATAGAGGAGTCATAGAGGAGTCATAGAGGAGTCATAGAGGAGTCATAGAGGAGTCATAGAGGAGTCATAGAGGAGTCATACTGTCATAGAGGAGTCATAGAGGAGTCATACTGTCATAGAGGAGTCATAGAGGAGTCATAGAGGAGTCATAGAGGAGTCATAGAGGAGTCATAGAGGAGTCATAGAGAGGAGTCATAGAGGAGTCATAGAGTCATAGAGGAGTCATAGAGGAGTCATACTGTCATAGAGGAGTCATAGAGGAGTCATACTGTCATAGAGGAGTCATAGAGGAGTCATAGAGGAGTCATAGAGGAGTCATAGAGGAGTCATAGAGGAGTCATAGAGGAGTCATAGAGGAGTCATAGTCATAGAGGAGTCATAGAGGAGTCATACTGTCATAGAGGAGTCATAGAGGAGTCATACTGTCATAGAGGAGTCATAGAGGAGTCATACTGTCATAGAGGAGTCATAGAGGAGTCATAGAGGAGTCATAGAGGAGTCATAGAGGAGTCATAGAGGAGTCATAGAGGAGTCATAGAGGAGTCATAGAGGAGTCATAGAGGAGTCATAGAGGAGTCATAGAGGAGTCATAGAGGAGTCATAGAGGAGTCATAGAGGAGTCATAGAGGAGTCATAGAGGAGTCATAGAGGAGTCATAGAGGAGTCATAGAGGAGTCATACTGTCATAGAGGAGTCATAGAGGAGTCATAGAGGAGTCATAGAGGAGTCATACTGTCATAGAGGAGTCATAGAGGAGTCATACTGTCATAGAGGAGTCATAGAGGAGTCATACTGTCATAGAGGAGTCATAGAGGAGTCATACTGTCATAGAGGAGTCATAGAGGAGTCATACTGTCATAGAGGAGTCATAGAGGAGTCATAGAGTCATAGAGGAGTCATAGAGGAGTCATAGAGGAGTCATACTGTCATAGAGGAGTCATAGAGGAGTCATAGAGGAGTCATAGAGGAGTCATAGAGGAGTCATAGAGGAGTCATAGAGGAGTCATAGAGGAGTCATAGAGGAGTCATAGAGGAGTCATAGAGGAGTCATAGAGGAGTCATAGAGGAGTCATAGAGGAGTCATAGAGGAGTCATAGAGGAGTCATAGAGGAGTCATAGAGGAGTCATAGAGGAGTCATAGAGGAGTCATAGAGGAGTCATAGAGGAGTCATAGAGGAGTCATAGAGGAGTCATAGAGGAGTCATAGAGGAGTCGTACTGTCATAGAGGAGTCATAGAGGAGTCGTACTGTCATAGAGGAGTCATAGAGGAGTCGTACTGTCATAGAGGAGTCATAGAGGAGTCGTACTGTCATAGAGGAGTCATAGAGGAGTCGTACTGTCATAGAGGAGTCATAGAGGAGTCGTACTGTCATAGAGGAGTCATAGAGGAGTCGTACTGT
>NW_026915656.1:0-1667 GCF_034315485.1 Pezoporus occidentalis | reverse complement strand
TGTGGCTCCTCGGTTTCATAGCTAAAAGTTCATTTGAGTCGTACAGTTTGAATGAAATTTCTTCGAAACCTGCACTCTGCTGCCCAGCAACGCAGTGCGTAGATGCAGAAGGTTTGGCTTCTGTTCTCACAGCCGAAGAGGCAGGAGGGAAAGGTGGTGCTAGTGATCTTCAGAACAGAGTCAGCTTTGCAACACTATCTCCATCCTTACTCTCAGGGCTCACTTTCATACGTGAGTTTGCATTTGAATGCTACCTCTCAGGAGCTTGCTGTCTGCTGCCCAGCAGCACACTGAGTAGAGCACGAACTTTTGGCCTCTGTTCTCCCAGCCGAAGAGCCAGGAGGGAAAGCTGGGGCTGGGAATCTTCAGCACACAGTCAGCTTTGCAACGGAGTCACCATCTGTGCTGTCTCTCCTAGCTTTCAAACCTAAAAGTGCATTTGAATGCAAGCTCTCCAGAGCCTGCTCTCGGCTGCCCAGCAGCATAGTGAGTAGAGCACCAATGTTTGGGTTCTGCTCCCACAGTAGAAGAGCCAGGAGGGAAAGCTGGCACTCGGATTCTTCAGCACACAGTCAGCTTTACAACAGTGCCTCCATCATTGCTGTCACTGCTCACTTTCATACCTGAGAGTTTCAATGAAACCTCTCGGAAGCCTGCACTTTGCTGCCCAGCAGCACTCTGAGTAGAGCATGAACTTTTGGCCTCTGCTCCCACAGCAGAAGAGCCAGGAGGGAAAGCTGGTGCTGGCATTCTTCAGCACACAGTCAGCTTTGCAACGGTGCCTCCATCATTGCTTTCACTGCTCACTTTCATACCTGAAAGAGAGTTTGAATGAAACCTCTTCGAAGCCTGCACTCTGCTGCCCAGCAACGCAGTGCGTAGATGCAGAAGGTTTGGCTTCTGTTCTCACAGCCGAAGAGGCAGGAGGGAAAGGTGGTGCTAGTGATCTTCAGAACAGAGTCAGCTTTGCAACACTATGTCCATCCTTACTTTCAGGGCTCACTTTCATACGTGAGTTTGCATTTGAATGCTACCTCTCAGGAGCTTGCTGTCTGCTGCCCAGCAGCACACTGAGTAGAGCACGAACTTTTGGCCTCTGTTCACACAGCCGAAGAGCCAGGAGGGAAAGCTGGGCCTGGGAATCTTCAGCACACAGTCAGCTTTGCAACGGAGTCACCATCTGTGCTCTCTGAGCTTTCAAACCTAAAAGTGCATTTGAATGCAAGCTCTCCAGAGCCTGCTCTCGGCTGCCCAGCAGCATAGTGAGTAGAGCACCAACGTTTGGGTTCTGCTCCCACAGTAGAAGAGCCAGGAGGGAAAGATCGTGCTGGGCCTCTTCAGCACACAGTCAGCTTTACAAGGGTGTCACCATCATGCCTGTTCACTGCTCACTTTCATACGTAAAAGTCTATTTGTATTGTACCTCTCCGGGGCTTGCTCTCTGGGACCCAGGAGCACAGCGAGGAGGGCACGAACGTTTGCCCTCTGTTCCCACAGCCGAAGACGAATGAAAAAAGCTGGTGCTGGGCCTCTTCAGCACCCAGCTTTGCAACGGTGCCTCCATCATTGCAGTTTCTCCTCGGTTTAATGCCTAAAAGACAATTTGAATAAAAACTGGAGGTCACTCTCAGCTGCCCAGCAGCACAGTGAGTAAGCACGAACGTTTG
>NW_026915655.1:0-6817 GCF_034315485.1 Pezoporus occidentalis | reverse complement strand
TCTCCATTTTTAAACATTTGACCTGAATAAGCCCTACTGAGCTCACCCTCCATGGGGTTTTTGAAGAGATGAATTTTCTGTCTGCTCTTATGTAGTAAAAGTTTGATAAGACCCTGGGATACAACACTATCATGTATAATTTTAGTCTGGGGCTAGAATCTAGATCTTTGTGGGATGTTTGCAGAATTCCATTTTAGTTAGGCAAGCCAACCATCTGTCACAATCTTTATTCTTTGCACAGAGCACAGATACTGAAAATCTTACTTGAAATGCATTAAGACTTGATCAGTTTACTTACCTGAGGTGGCACCTGTCTCAACTGGTTTATCTCTTCTGAGAGGCTGAGGAGAGGAATTTTATTCTCAGTAAAAATCATTATTTTTTAGATTCCCCATTGAAAGAATTTTCAAAAATACCTGTTTTACAATCAGTTATACATGGATGCTCTCTTTCACAGTGCAGTAATGAGTACATTCAATCTATAGATCTATCATTACTTTTCTGTTATATAACTTTGTAGCAGTAATGTCTATTACAGAATACTGTTATTGGCACATTATACCTGAATATGTCATTTTACATGTGTTAAACCGCACTATATTATGTAATATTAGCTTGCCATAATGCTACTGCTAGTGAAACGTTACAGTATAACAATAAATAGATTACAATTTGTTAGATTTGTTTTAAAATTTAAATAGATTTTATTTTGGAAAATTATTTAGCATTGATTGAACTACCTTATCAACATTTTTAGATCAAAAGCACCATTTGTCTGCCAGAGTAAAATGATTTCTCATCTTCATATCCATTATGCATCATAACTTTGGTTTATTGTGAAATTTTAAGCTCAGTAGAGTAAAAAAAAGAATTATTTTATAGTCTAAGGAACTATTTCTCAGAGAAAAATACTTAAATTTTGTCTTTTTCACATTTAAGGGTATAAAATTATCATAACGTTTGAAGAAATGATTTTATGGAAACAACTTCTGCTAACAGAAAATTACTGTCTTGAGTTTCGCTAAAGTTACTACTATGATAGAAACAAGCATAAAATAGTACACATTTCAAACAAAATAACTCAATTTCCACAGCCAAACTCTTTTTTGTTTTGTTTTGTTTCCTTTTTTTTTTTTTGCCTGGGTTTGGTTTTTTTAATTCACTTTTGTGTGTGTGTGTGTGTGTGTGGTTTGTTTTGTTTTATTTGGTTTCAGTTTTTTGTTTGGGTTTTTTTTTTTTTTGCTTCACAATATGGACTGATGTTTGCATTTTACATAGACGTTTTAATTCCTACTAAAAAAGCATTTTGAAAGTGGCATTTTCTAGAAATGCAATCAGGAGATTTATTTATCACTACTAGTTTTAATACTTGCTTTCACAACTATAAAAAGTAAAAATAACCATGAAGAAGTAAAACAACTTGTACAAAATTGCTTGCTCAACATCCAAGACAAGGGGACAGATCTGTTCACAACATTCTGCTAATTCTAGTTGTATACAGCTGTCAGAAATTTCAAATAATACAAGACAGACAAAATGCGCAGGAAAGAGAAACTCTGTCTTGGCCACAGCTCTATAGGAATCAGTATAACTGGCTTTGGCAATAACTTGCTCAAGCTGAAGAAGTTGCAGCAGAGCTGTTTTCTGACAGTTCAAACACAACCCTTTCCCTGTGCTGTAAACCTGCTCTCAATGGACAAACGCCAGGAAGGATAGTAAGGTCCCACAGTAATACTATTTCAACCTAAAGGTAACTAACAGATCGGAGAGGAAAAAGCAACCTAAACCCCAGATCTCCAAAACTTCAAAACCCAAAGCTAAAACTGTAGTTACTCATCTCTTCTTTGCTATTTAGCACAAGTCTCACCTTCTTCCCCAAATCTTAATCCATTCTCATTGAATGCTAATGAGTACAAGGCTCACATAAACCATAAGGAGACTTCAATTTGGGTCCTCATTTTTCAATGTATTTTTATGAATGCAAATGATTATACAAGTGGTGGGTGAAAATAAGAATTTTTCAGATCAGCTGGAAGTCCAACAGAAAGAAGTTTCCATCTAGTTTCTTTATCATCTCAAATGACTATTCAAAACATGCTAGCACACTGGCCAAAGCTTGTATGCAACAAATCCCCCAGTCTGTGGCTAAACTTTTAATTGAAGTTTACAAAGAGGTTTAGGGTTGGGTCACACGACAGACAGGAGAGACAGAAATCACTGTAGATATAAGCATCAGCAAATAGTTCCATTTCTCTTACAAGATTAGGAGGAGACTGAAGCTGCTTGAGAGCATGCTTGCAAACTTTAGCTGATGATGTGGGAGGAGGGGGCAGTTGCAAGCCTAATTCTTTAGAGGATCCCACTGTTTTTCAGCCTGTTCTGAAATACCTTCTTTGCTCTCTCCGTGCCTCACTAAGTCAGCTTTCCAAAAGACACGCTCTTTTTCGTACTTGCAGCTGAGTGCAAGAGGTAAATTAAAAACAAGTTACTCTTAACCGCACTGTCCACTTAAAAGTAGACCACAGCAGTAAATCACAGAATCACAGAATAGTGGGAAATGAGCAGGATCTGCTCTGTACCTTTGGTGCAAGGCAATGTGGAGTATGAAAAGCCTGTACTTTCCCATCTGAGCAGGTGAGACACAGGCCAGTCTTACTTGAACATCTGTGTGCACTGAAGATATTTTAGTGGACAGACATTTCTGGGATTAGACAAATGGCCGGTGTAGACTTGACTGTCAGATTCCAAGTAGCTCACTTTATTCTTAATACTGCTTCCTTTGCTGTTTTCTAATAATTCATATGGAATTTGCGAGTTCTGTCCTCCAAAATGCAGTGAAAAGATGCAAGCCGTTTCTCATTGTCAGATGCACAGATTTCTGGGGTTGTTTTCCACATGAAATATAGAATCACTGTTATCTTTAAGCCCTTTAGTCATGTTTTAAAGTATAAAAGCTATTAGACCCCAAAATTTATAGTTCTCTATGTGCTTCAGAGAAGTACACATAGCTATTATAAATAAAATGCATGCATAAATACAAAATGACACAATTTGGCCACTTAGTCTACTAAATTTGTGCACTCATTTTCATGGCTGTCATTGAAGATGTTACTGGGATGAATAGGACATGCCAGTAGGGGAAATCAAATCAACCTGTGCTGAATTAGTACTGATTCACCTTACAACTAGAATATTGCTTCCTTGTATTGCTTCATGTTATTGTTTCAGTCACTGGAGATAGATGTGAGTCACAACCTAAGCACAGACAGCGCCAAGTACTTCAACCAAAGGGACATGAGGTGTTTCAGGAGAGGAAGGCTGATGTTGAATGGGAAAGTCACATTAACATTATGTGGAGAAAGAAGAAATCCACAAACACCTGAAGTACAAATTCCATTTGGTAGGATAGCTGCACTCACCGATCAAAATTCCAAGTTTCACATATGAGTGGCAAAAGTTTCATATTAGGTGACAGAAACTAATCAATAATTTAAGCATGTACTTATCTTTTAAGATGCTGAGATTTAGACAATTGAGGCTTTATCACCCCAGTATATATTTTTTTCCTGATTTTTCAAAAACAAAAGAGAAAAATCAATTTTCTGCCTTTGAAAATCTGCTTCTAACAAAGTTTTCTTACTTTTCACCCTGAGGCTATAAAGAATTTGAACTGGACTTGCTTAGTTTGACGTGTGAGTATGGAACACCACTGTTTCCCAGCTGTCAGAACATGTTATGAAGACTGAGAAGGCACACAAGACCACAGGAAGGCTGTGATTTGTCTCAATTTTTTTTTTTCCTTGTTACTCTACTCAACACTGTCCAAGAAGTGCCTGAGAAATGAGAGTGCTGCACAGAGATGCAGTTCCCAAGTCTCACAGACAATGAGGAATTTCAAAGCTCAATGTGGAAGCTATAAAATACTCTCCATATTTTGATTGATTTTGCATTATCTGTAAAATACTGTCCTGCTACTCCTAACGCTTTTATTCAGTCTCTTTTTACTGCTACTTAAACATTTCTGACTGGTCCTCTGCAAACCTAGAACACGACACTCTTCACTGTTACCTGTTTAGATTCTAGCGAGACATTACTTTGTCATTAATATGAAAAATTTGTGGTCACAAGCAGATTTGTCCTAACATTTTTATTCAGATGGAGAGATAAGGCAAACTAAGAATAGCTTTTCCAGAAATTAAGTGATGCTCTGTCAGTAAAACTGATGCAAACAAATGCAGAAGTTACGATTTTGATTCAGAATGCTGAGTGTCTTAGTTTAGATTCTTTGGGTTTTTGTGTCTTTTTAATATTGCCATTTATCATTGTCCATATACTATGCAAAGACAAAACCACTCTTGCTCTCTATTCATATGGCAACCATGTCTACCTCATCCCCAAGTACTTTGCAGTTTTTAAAGTGTTTATATCTTTAAAATAGTGAGATAATGAAATGACATTCATTTTGCTGGTGCAGAAACTGGAGAATGGGTGCCTAAATCATTCAGAGGATCTAGCTAATGTAGCTTTGGGTCTCCAATTCCTAACTCCTAGCTGCCTGCCTGGGAACAAAATCTAGAACCATGGAGATACTATGGCACTGTACAAGGAGAAGACCTGCTTTTAAAACTCAGACTGTAGAAGTCTCAAGCCAACTTGTGTGGATGCATTTCTGTTTGACAAGTACTAGATGCTAAAATTCACTCTCAAAATCTTGAATTTATTTCAAGAACTAAACACGTTCTCTTGTCCCCTGGATTTGTATTTGTTCTTAAAGCATAGCTACAGGAGCAGAGTTTGTGGAATAAGCAAGGGACTTTGAAGCTTCAAATACCTACATCCTGGACTGAACTGACACTCATATTAATTTTCATCTGTGCATACTCAGACCGAGAGGTAAATAAATTAGAATACCCCAGTGATCCCCACATTACTATTAAATTCTTATTTATAAAAATATGGTTGACAAACTTATTTTTCTCCTAAACACATTAAGTTGTCTGCTTAACATTAAGAGAAAAAAACTTCCCATTCTTGCTCAAAGGCGGATAAGGCAATTTAAAAAAACGCATTGCATCAAAAGTCTGAATGATACATCTGTGATATCTTAACCAGCAATCGGCCTGTCTTTCCCATGCTGTAGTGATGCTCACATTTAACAAAGCAAATGGAGAATTATGATTATAATTAAAGATACTGTGGATCTGTGAATTGTATAGGAATGTTGCACTCAGGACCAAATTCTGGCTACGGGAAGCTGAATGTACAGATCTTGCTTCCAGAAGAGATTACACTAGAAATTAGGAAAAAAAACATACCCAAGATGTTGAAGAAACCCAGACACAATGCTGTAACAATGCCTAAGAACAACTTTAAGCCAAAAGACCTGCTTGAAATTCATATGGTGTAAGCTGAGATTGTAAAATCTGGGTCATCAGATGATCATCAAGGTAGAATCTAACTAGCTTTTAGGGTTTAGGAAAGATTTTCCCTTTTTCCATATGGAGATTATGGCAGTGTCATGATGTAAGAGGGCTTGTGGATTTCATTCACCTACTTCTGAAGCCTCTGGTCAGACAGAAGATAATGGCTCAGAAATACATTAGGTTTGATTTAGCATACTGGGTAAGCACTCCTAAAGTTCTGCAGACATATCAACAAACACCCCCCACATATTCTGTTATCTTTAATCTGTACTGACCTTTTATATTGACATTTTAAGTAAGTACCAATGTCAGCAGAAAGAAGAACAGATTCAAATGCTTTAAACAAGTTGGAGCCATTCATCAGTTGCAGACCACATTAGCTGGTTTCTCCTATGAACAGAGCTTCCAGACCCCAATTTTTCTCCATTCCCACTTACTTTCAGGGCTCATGGTACTCATCTCTCTTCCTCCTAACTTTCCTGACTGAATGAAGTATGTAGTTGTGATCTGACAGGTATATTTGGAAAGGGGGCAAAATACTTTTTCAAGCCACAGGCTCCTCATACAATGAGCTGCAGAACACAGTTAAAGCTCTTTGCATAGCAAACGCGCACTCTAGTCTTATGCAGGTCTGTGAAAATTCCAGCCCTAGAGAGTCTGCCAGGTCAGGTTTTAAGCAGACAGGATCTCTTTGGAGTCAGCAACAGTTCTGATCGCATGAGAACTGCATGATGTGGGCCACCATGCAAGATAAATGTGGAATTGCCTGGCTGTTTCAACCACTGTCAAAACCCCAGTTCGATTTAAAATGGATATCCGGCATTTAATTCCAACCCCCAAATCGTAAGAGCCCATAGGATGCGTTAGTGAAGTGATTCAGCATTTAGCGCTGCATTGTAAACTACATGCTATATACAGCATGTTCAATATGAATTAAAATGTTTATTTTTGCATTTTGTTGTTGAGAAACTTTCCTTTAAATGGAAATTGTATTTCAATTCCAAGCAAGCAGAGCAACATTGATGTTCTTACAGGAGTGTATGAGTAAAAATAATCACTAGTAACATTGACAGAATATCAGTCAGAACTTTTTCAGGGAAGTTCTGCCCCTTGCATCCAGATTTAAATACATCATCTTCTTCAAAGTGGGATTTAATGCCCATCAACACAACTTTCACCTTAAAGACGGGCCTTTACAGCATGTTGGGATTGTATCTCCTACTTCAGAATATTGTAGCAGTTTCACAGCTCCAGGTGATTGGCAACAAGAAAGTTTAAGGATGTAAGACTTGATAATAAGTCTTAATATTAAGTCTTAATAATAAGCTTTTGTGCAAACTCATCTTTCTCAGATATTCACAAGAAATATACTCAAACCCCAAAAGTTCACAGGA
>NW_026915654.1:0-2757 GCF_034315485.1 Pezoporus occidentalis | reverse complement strand
CAACCCTAAGCCTAACCCTAACCCTAACACTAACCCTAACCCATTTCTCCCCTGTAACTGTAACAAAGTGAGTGTAATACTATATGTATATATATATACAGGAAAACAGAGGAAACGTAACAAAGTGAGCAAAATAAAACATGTTCAAGAGCATTCTAATGACCCACAGAGGTTCTCAACCCTAACCCTAACCCTAACCCTAACCCTAAACCTAACCCTAACCCTAACCCATTTCTCCCCTGTAACTGAAACAAAGTGAGTGTAATACTATATGTATATATATATACAGGAAAACAGAGGAAACGTAACAAAGTGATCAAAATAAAGCATGTTCAAGAGGATTCTAATGACCCACAGAGGTTCTCAACCCTAACCCTAACCCTAACCCTAACCCTAACCCTAACCGTAAACCTAACCCTACCCCATTTCTCCCCTCTAACTGTAACAAAGCGAGTGTAATACTATATATCTAGATATATAGGAAAACACAGTAAACGTAACAAAGTGAGCAAAATAAAGTATGTTCAAGAGCATTCTAATGACCCACAGAGGTTCTCAACCCCAACCCTAACCCTAACCCTAACCCTAACCCTAACCCATTTCTCCCCTGTAACTGTAACAAAGTGAGTGCAACACTATATATATAGATATATAGGAAAACACAGTAAATGTAACAAAGTGAGCAAAATAAAGCATGTTCAAGAGCATTCTAATGACCCACAGAGGTACTCAACCCTAACCCTAACCCTAACCCTAACCCTAACCCTAACCCAACCCTACCCCATTTCTCCCCTGTAACTGTAACAAAGTGAGTGTAATACTATATGTATATATATATACAGGAAAACAGAGGAAACGTAACAAAGTGAGCAAAATAAAGTATGTTCAAGAGCATTCTAATGACCCACAGAGGTTCTCAACCCTAACCCTAACCCTAACCCTAACCCAAACCCTAACCCTAACCCATTTCTCCCCTGTAACTGTAACAAAGTGAGTGCAACACTATATATATAGATATATAGGAAAACACAGTAAATGTAACAAAGTGAGCAAAATAAAGCATGTTCAAGAGCATTCTAATGACCCACAGAGGTACTCAACCCTAACCCTAACCCTAACCCTAACCCTAACTAACCCTAACCCATTTCTCCCCTGTAACTGTAACAAAGTGAGTGTAATACTATATGTATATATATATACAGGAAAACAGAGGAAACATAACAAAGTGAGCAAAATAAAACATGTTCAAGAGCATTCTAATGACCCACAGAGGTTCTCAACCCTAACCCTAACCCTAACCCTAACCCTAACCCTAACCCTAACCCTAACCCATTTCTCCCCTGTAACTGTAACAAAGTGAGTGTAATACTATATGTATATATATATACAGGAAAACAGAGGAAACGTAACAAAGTGATCAAAATAAAGCATGTTCAAGAGGATTCTAATGACCCACAGAGGTTCTCAACCCTAACCCTAACCCTAACCCTAACCCTAACCGTAAACCTAACCCTACCCCATTTCTCCCCTCTAACTGTAACAAAGCGAGTGTAATACTATATATCTAGATATATAGGAAAACACAGTAAACGTAACAAAGTGAGCAAAATAAAGTATGTTCAAGAGCATTCTAATGACCCACAGAGGTTCTCAACCCCAACCCTAACCCTAACCCTAACCCTAACCCTAACCCATTTCTCCCCTGTAACTGTAACAAAGTGAGTGCAACACTATATATATAGATATATAGGAAAACACAGTAAATGTAACAAAGTGAGCAAAATAAAGCATGTTCAAGAGCATTCTAATGACCCACAGAGGTACTCAACCCTAACCCTAACCCTAACCCTAACCCTAACCCTAACCCATTTCTCCCCTGTAACTGTAACAAAGTGAGTGTAATACTATATGTATATATATATACAGGAAAACAGAGGAAACGTAACAAAGTGAGCAAAATAAAACATGTTCAAGAGCATTCTAATGACCCACAGAGGTTCTCAACCCTAACCCTAACCCTAACCCTAACCCTAACCCTAAACCTAACCCTAACCCTAACCCATTTCTCCCCTGTAACTGTAACAAAGTGAGTGTAATACTATATGTATATATATATACAGGAAAACAGAGGAAACGTAACAAAGTGATCAAAATAAAGCATGTTCAAGAGGATTCTAATGACCCACAGAGGTTCTCAACCCTAACCCTAACCCTAACCCTAACCCTAACCGTAAACCTAACCCTACCCCATTTCTCCCCTCTAACTGTAACAAAGCGAGTGTAATACTATATATATAGATATATAGGAAAACACAGTAAACGTAACAAAGTGAGCAAAATAAAGTATGTTCAAGAGCATTCTAATGACCCACAGAGGTTCTCAACCCCAACCCTAACCCTAACCCTAACCCTAACCCTAACCCATTTCTCCCCTGTAACTGTAACAAAGTGAGTGCAACACTATATATATATATATATAGGAAAACACAGTAAATGTAACAAAGTGAGCAAAATAAAGCATGTTCAAGAGCATTCTAATGACCCACAGAGGTTCTCAACCCTAACCCTAACCCTAACCCTAACCCTAACCCTAACTAACCCTAACCCATTTCTCCCCTGTAACTGTAACAAAGTGAGTGTAATACTATATGTATATATATATACAGGAAAACACAGTAAACGTAACAAAGTGAGCAAAATAAAGTATGTTCAAGAGCATTCTAATGACCCACAGAGGTTCTCAACCCTAACCCTAAC
>NW_026915653.1:0-5890 GCF_034315485.1 Pezoporus occidentalis | reverse complement strand
AAAAGTTGGAAGAAAATTATTTAGCAAATCTCATTAATACATTGTGCTACAACCTTGGAAGTTAACAATGGCAGATATTTAAAGCATATTTAATTGACATAAAATTTTTCAGTATATACCAAAAGTTTTGTAATATAAAGTACTGTACAATATAAAGTAATATATATTTGCTTCACAAATAAAGTATATTTTGTAATATAAAGTTTTTGTTATAATATAAAGTAATATAACTTCCAATATAAATAATGGAAGTTATCTATAGAATTGCCTAAGTACTTGCAGATGGAAATGTAAATTACTTCTCAGACAAAACAGCCAGTGCAATGAAAGTGGCTTTTAATAAAACATGAGCGCAGTTAGATTTAGAAAAAAAAACATAATTATTCTTTTTCAAGCTAACATGTATCAGTGGACAGCCTCACTTTGCTATGTATATTCTAATTATTTTGATTAGTTGTATTTTTTGTTTTAAAAATGTTTTATTAGTTAGATTCTTTTGAAACGTCGATACATGGGTCTTTCATTATGACCTAAAAGTATAAAAACTGTTTTTGCAGAATTACTCTCACATATCCTTGAAGAGAAGGTTAAACCAAATTACAGAGCTCACTTCTTAAATTATCCAAAATATCATTTATCACCAGACAACAACACCACTTTGCAGAAGCCTTAGTTATCAAATAGTGTTTAATCAAGCACATTTTGGAAAACAAGAGTCACTTGAATACTGACAGGAAAAGAGATGGGCGAGGGGAGTTAAGGGGGGGTGGTACCCATTTCTAGATAAAAGAAACCATTCCAACATTTGCATACAAACCCTAAGCAGATACCATGTTTTCATCCTGTCTCTGTAGCTGGAAATGGGAATGAAATATGTGAAAAAACTACAATAAACTCTTTAATACTATATCGCACCTATTCACATGCTTAAAGATGGTAAATAACATGAGATCACTGAAATTATTTGAGCACTTAAGATAGATGCTTTCTCAGAAGTAAGATTACAAAGGTTGCTTGTTCTCTGTCATGGTTAGCACTGTAATGCCAACTCTCAAAGGGAACTGGTTCTCAGCCTACTAGAAATCAGCTTGAAGAAATAAATGTGATACTGAATTTGAAAAAGACTATAAAGCCGATAAATTGTTCATGGGTAAAATATGTGTAATATTTGACTCAGTTCAAAGGAAGTTTAAGATGGCATGAGAAGCAATCTAGGCTACAGACTTCAGTTTCATGTATCACAATAAACAAGCTCATCTCCATTTAAGTATTCCAATGAAACATGGCACTTTTTCTTGCAAATAAATAAATAAAAAAAATATAAATATAGAATCAACCTAGAATTTTTGAATACTGGTTTTGTTGGGTTTTTTTGGTTTGTTTGTTTGAGATTGCATCAAAACTTGCTTTTAATTAGTTGAAAGTGACATTGGAAATAACAATAAAGGGAGGTAGATCCAGGTCAAAAGAACAGCCCGCCTATGATAAAAGCCTCTTAGAGATTTTTCTGCTATAGCAAGAAATAAAGATTATGCACTGAGTTCTTCTTGTAATGAAGAAAACAGTATCAAGGTAAATAACAATACAACATTAAGAAACAGCTGCCGCTAAACTTTAAAGGCAATAATATATGTTTTTATTCAACATAAAAAAAATGCAAACTATCTGCTCTTAATCCTCATGACATTGATCCACTCCACTGAGTATAGATCTTGCCATGAATTTCTGACATACAAATGGATTTTAAGGAAATGTGCAATATTATGTATAAACCACAAAGGATATGATGATGTCTTCAAGAGCTCTCTTGAAGAGGAAAGGACTCTGATAAGAGTGCTGCTGAAACTTAGAAAATTTTTCATCTATTGTTTTGAACACCTTTCTTGCCAAATGTGTTCACCTCATTTTTAGGTGGAATCTCAATCTAAAAATTAATTTTGAAATCATATACATATTTAATATAAGCACTGTTAATTTTTATTTCTTTTAGTCTTTAAATTTAAATCATTACACCTCATTTCTATTGTGTGTGAGAATATTCCACTGCTCAACAATCTAGTACTTTTGCAATCATTAAAAAGCCACCATAAGATAAGGAGAAATGACTAATTCAAAAGCCACAGAACCTGGGCAACAGAAACAGGCACTAAATAGCTTTAGTTCTATAACTCTTGGCAGGAGGATATGCAGGGATTTTAGGCCTTCAAAAAAACTGTATTAAAAAAAAACCAGAAGTGTTGTTCTTCACTCTTCTTTATTTCAAAAATTCATTATCTTCAAATTAAAACAAATAAATGAAACCAAAAAAAGCAACAACTTGAAACTGTAGTCATATTTAATCTAAATGTACTGCAACATTTCAAAAAGTGAGGTGATTCACACAGTGCAAAATAAAAGCAAAGTAACAATTCAAAGCAGATGCTCTTCTATCAACTCTTACAGAAAATACAGCTTTCCAAATATTCTACCACACAGCCATTTGTTTTCACTGTAGCAAACTTAATTCAGAACCAGCTCAAATTGTCTTTAAGTGGCATAGCATAAACATGAGCTAAAACTCATCCTGGAAAGCATCCAGAAAAGTAGAAGCTGCTCAGGGTAATTACAAGTTGCACTCAGGTGTTTCTCCTGAAGCCTCCAATTCCACACCACCCTCATCATCTTCTTTTTGGTCCAGAGAAATATTTCCAAATAAATATATGCAGAGTCCTGTATGGCCCAAACTTTATTAATGATTTACTATAAATTCCTCACCCTGTTAATATCAACAGATAATTTGTTTTGGATGTGTTTTGGGGCTCTGACCCCCAAAAACCACCCCAAGGCCACCTGTATCCCACAGGAGAAGCAGGACAAGCTGATTTTGGGGTGTTTTTAGCCTTTTTGGGGGATGTCAGATGTATACTTCTGACAAATTATCTGTTGATATTAACAGGGTGAGGAATTTATAGTAAATCTCATAAAACATTAATAGCAAGTTTGGGCCAGACTGGATTTTTCGAGGCCAGATGGATGGTCTCGAATCCAGGCTAAAAGAAGCGTGAAGCAAGAGGACTCTGCATATATTTATTTGGAAATATTTCTCTGGACCAAAAAGAAGATGATGAGGGTGGTGTGGAATTGGAGGCTTCAGGAGAAACACCTGAGTGCAACTTGTAATTACCCTGAGCAGCTTCTACTTTTCTGGATGCTTTCCAGGATGAGTTTTAGCTCATGTTTATGCTATGCCACTTAAAGACAATTTGAGCTGGTTCTGAATTAAGTTTGCTACAGTGAAAACAAATGGCTGTGTGGTAGAATATTTGGAAAGCTGTATTTTCTGTAAGAGTTGATAGAAGAGCATCTGCTTTGAATTGTTACTTTGCTTTTATTTTGCACTGTGTGAATCACCTCACTTTTTGAAATGTTGCAGTACATTTAGATTAAATATGACTACAGTTTCAAGTTGTTGCTTTTTTTGGTTTCATTTATTTGTTTTAATTTGAAGATAATGAATTTTTGAAATAAAGAAGAGTGAAGAACAACACTTCTGTTTTTTTTTTAATACAGTTTTTTTGAAGGCCTAAAATCCCTGCATATCCTCCTGCCAAGAGTTATAGAACTAAAGCTATTTAGTGCCTGTTTCTGTTGCCCAGGTTCTGTGGCTTTTGAATTAGTCATTTCTCCTTATCTTATGGTGGCTTTTTAATGATTGCAAAAGTACTAGATTGTTGAGCAGTGGAATATTCTCACACACAATAGAAATGAGGTGTAATGATTTAAATTTAAAGACTAAAAGAAATAAAAATTAACAGTGCTTATATTAAATATGTATATGATTTCAAAATTAATTTTTAGATTGAGATTCCACCTAAAAATGAGGTGAACACATTTGGCAAGAAAGGTGTTCAAAACAATAGATGAAAAATTTTCTAAGTTTCAACAGCACTCTTATCAGAGTCCTTTCCTCTTCAAGAGAGCTCTTGAAGACATCATCATATCCTTTGTGGTTTATACATAATATTGCACATTTCCTTAAAATCCATTTGTATGTCAGAAATTCATGGCAAGATCTGTACTCAGTGGAGTGGATCAATGTCATGAGGATTAAGAGCAGATAGTTTGCATTTTTTTTATGTTGAATAAAAACATATATTATTGCCTTTAAAGTTTAGCGGCAGCTGTTTCTTAATGTTGTATTGTTATTTACCTTGATACTGTTTTCTTCATTACAAGAAGAACTCAGTGCATAATCTTTATTTCTTGCTATAGCAGAAAAATCTCTAAGAGGCTTTTATCATAGGCGGGCTGTTCTTTTGACCTGGATCTACCTCCCTTTATTGTTATTTCCAATGTCACTTTCAACTAATTAAAAGCAAGTTTTGATGCAATCTAATATTTGATTGAACACAGGCAGTCAGACATAGAGGTTAAGGGGTTTCTTTGTATCATCTTGTACCCTTAAAAATACTAAAGGAAGACTGCTATATACAGTTCTTTTTCCCAGGAGAGCTGTGTTTCACTTTGTTTGAAAAAAAAAAACCCAAACAAACAAACCAAAAAAACCCAACAAAACCAGTATTCAAAAATTCTAGGTTGATTCTATATTTATATTTTTTTTATTTATTTATTTGCAAGAAAAAGTGCCATGTTTCATTGGAATACTTAAATGGAGATGAGCTTGTTTATTGTGATACATGAAACTGAAGTCTGTAGCCTAGATTGCTTCTCATGCCATCTTAAACTTCCTTTGAACTGAGTCAAATATTACACATATTTTACCCATGAACAATTTATCGGCTTTATAGTCTTTTTCAAATTCAGTATCACATTTATTTCTTCAAGCTGATTTCTAGTAGGCTGAGAACCAGTTCCCTTTGAGAGTTGGCATTACAGTGCTAACCATGACAGAGAACAAGCAACCTTTGTAATCTTACTTCTGAGAAAGCATCTATCTTAAGTGCTCAAATAATTTCAGTGATCTCATGTTATTTACCATCTTTAAGCATGTGAATAGGTGTGATATAGTATTAAGAGTTTATTGTAGTTTTTTCACATATTTTATTCCCATTTCCAGCTACAGAGACAGGATGAAAACATGGTATCTGCTTAGGGTTTGTATGCAAATGTTGGAATGGTTTCTTTTATCTAGAAATGGGTACCACCCCCCCTTAACTCCCCTCGCCCATATCTTTTCCTGTCAGTATTCAAGTGACTCTTGTTTTCCAAAATGTGCTTGATTAAACACTATTTGATAACTAATGCTTCTGCAAAGTGGTGGTGTTGTCTGGTGATAAATGATATTTTGGATAATTTAAGAAGTGAGCTCTGTAATTTGGTTTAACCTTCTCTTCAAGGATATGTGAGAGTAATTCTGCAAAAACAGTTTTTATACTTTGTTACTCATCTCTTCTTTGCTATTTAGCACAAGTCTCACCTTCTTCCCCAAATCTTAATCCATTCTCATTGAATGCTAATGAGTACAAGGCTCACATAAACCATAAGGAGACTTCAATTTGGGTCCTCATTTTTCAGTGTATTTTTATGAATGCAAATGATTATACAAGTGGTGGGTGAAAATAAGAATTTTTCAGATCAGCTGGAAGTCCAACAGAAAGAAGTTTCCATCCAGTTTCTTTATCATCTCAAATGACTATTCAAAACATGCTAGCACACTGGCCAAAGCTTGTATGCAACAAATCCCCCAGTCTGTGGCTAAACATTTAATTGAAGTTTACAAAGAGGTTTAGGGTTGGGTCACACGACAGACAGGAGAGACAGAAATCACTGTAGATATGAGCATCAGCAAATAGTTCCATTTCTCTTACAAGATTAGGAGCAGACTGAAGCTGCTTGAGAGCATGCTTGCAAACTTTAGCTGATGTGGGAGGAGGGGGCAGTTGCAAGCCTA
>NW_026915652.1:0-8672 GCF_034315485.1 Pezoporus occidentalis | reverse complement strand
CTACTGACAAAGTTGCAAAGCTGACTATGTGCTGAAGATTGCCAGAAGCAGCTTTCTCTCCTGGCTCTTCTGCTGTGGGAGCCAGAGGCCAGACGTTCATGATCTCCTCAGAGTGCTGCTGGGCAGCAGAGGGCAGGCTTCCGAGAGGATTCATTCAAACTCTCTTTCAGGTATGAAAGTGAGCAGAGACAGCAATGATGGAGGCACCGTTGTAAAGCTGACTGTGTGCTGAAGAATCCCAGCACCAGCTTTCCCTTTTTTCTCTTCTAATGTGGGAGCAGAGGCCAAACGTTCGTGCTCTACTCACTGTGCTGCTGGGCAGCTGAGAGTGACCTCCAGTTTTTATTCAAATTGTCTTTTAGGCATTAAACCGAGGAGAAGCTGCAATGATGGAGGCACCGTTGCAAAGCTGGGTGCTGAAGAGGCCCAGCACCAGCTTTTTTCATTCGTCTTCGGCTGTGGGAACAGAGGGCAAACGTTCGTGCCCTCCTCGCTGTGCTCCTGGGTCCCCTAGAGCAAGCCCCGGAGAGGTACAATACAAATAGACTTTTACGTATGAAAGTGAGCAGTGAACAGGCATGATGGTGACACCCTTGTAAAGCTGACTGTGTGCTGAAGAGGCCCAGCACGATCTTTCCCTCCTGGCTCTTCTACTGTGGGAGCAGAACCCAAACGTTGGTGCTCTACTCACTATGCTGCTGGGCAGCCGAGAGCAGGCTCTGGAGAGCTTGCATTCAAATGTACTTTTAGGTTTGAAAGCTCAGAGAGCACAGATGGTGACTCCGTTGCAAAGCTGACTGTGTGCTGAAGATTCCCAGGCCCAGCTTTCCCTCCTGGCTCTTCGGCTGTGAGAAGAGAGGCCAAAAGTTCGTGCTCTACTCAGTGTGCTGCTGGGCAGCAGACAGCAAGCTCCTGAGAGGTAGCATTCAAATGCAAACTCACGTATGAAAGTGAGCCCTGAAAGTAAGGATGGACATAGTGATGCAAAGCTGACTCTGTTCTGAAGATCACTAGCACCACCTTTCCCTCCTGCCTCTTCGGCTGTGAGAAAAGAAGCCAAACCTTCTGCATCTACGCACTGCGTTGCTGGGCAGCAGAGTGCAGGCTTCGAAGAGGTTTCATTCAAACTCTCTTTCAGGTATGAAAGTGAGCAGTGAAAGCAATGATGGAGGCACCGTTGCAAAGCTGACTGTGTGCTGAAGAATGCCAGCCCCAGCTTTCCCTCCCGGCTCTTCTGCTGTGGGAGCAGAGGCCAAAAGTTCATGCTCTACTCACTGTGCTGCTGGGCAGCCGAGAGCAGGCTCTGGAGAGCTTGCATTCAAATGCACTTTTAGGTTTGAAAGCTAGGAGAGACAGCACAGATGGTGACTCCGTTGCAAAGCTGACTGTGTGCTGTATATTCCCAGCCCCAGCTTTCCCTCCTGGCTCTTCGGCTGTGAAAACAGAGGCCAAAAGTTCGTGCTCTACTGAGTGTGCTGCTGGGCAGCAGACAGCAAGCTCCTGAGAGGTAGCATTCAAATGCAAACTCACGTATGAAAGTGAGCCCTGAGAGTAAGGATGGAGATAGTGTTGCAAAGCTGACTCTGTTCTGAAGATCACTAGCACCACCGTTCCCTCCTGCCTCTTCGGCTGTGAGAACAGAAGCCAAACCTTCTGCATCTACGCACTGCGTTGCTGGGCAGCAGAGTGCAGGCTTCGGAGTGGTTTCATTCAAACTCTCTTTCAGGTATGAAAGTGAGCAGTGAAAGCAATGATGGAGGCACCGTTGCAAAGCTGACTTTGTGCTGAAGAATGCCACCCCCAGCTTTCCCTCCCGGCTCTTCTGCTGTGGGAGCAGAGGCCAAAAGTTCATGCTCTACTCAGAGTGCTGCTGCGCAGCCGAGAGCAGGCTCTGGAGAGCTTGCATTCAAATGCACTTTTAGGTTTGAAAGCTCAGAGAGCACAGATGGTGACTCCGTTGCAAAGCTGACTGTGTGCTGAAGATTCTCAGGCCCAGCTTTCCCTCCTGGCTCTTCGGCTGTGAGAACAGAGGCCAAAAGTTCGTGCTTACTCAGTGTGCTGCTGGGCAGCAGACAGCAAGCTCCTGAGAGGTAGCATTCAAATGCAAACTCACGTATGAAAGTGAGCCCTGAGAGTAAGGATGGAGATAGTGTTGCAAAGCTGACTCTGTTCTGAAGATCACTAGCACCACCTTTCCCTCCTGCCTCTTCGGCTGTGAGAACAGAAGCCAAACCTTCTGCATCTACGCACTGCGTTGCTGGGCAGCAGAGTGCAGGCTTCGAAGAGGTTTCATTCAAACTCTCTTTCAGGTATGAAAGTGAGCAGTGAAAGCAATGATGGAGGCACCGTTGCAAAGCTGACTGTGTGCTGAAGAATGCCAGCCCCAGCTTTCCCTCCCGGCTCTTCTGCTGTGGGAGCAGAGGCCAAAAGTTCATGCTCTACTCACTGTGCTGCTGGGCAGCCGAGAGCAGGCTCTGGAGAGCTTGCATTCAAATGCACTTTTAGGTTTGAAAGCTAGGAGAGACAGCACAGATGGTGACTCCGTTGCAAAGCTGACTGTGTGCTGTATATTCCCAGCCCCAGCTTTCCCTCCTGGCTCTTCGGCTGTGAGAACAGAGGCCAAAAGTTCGTGCTCTACTCAGTGTGCTGCTGGGCAGCAGACAGCAAGCTCCTGAGAGGTAGCATTCAAATGCAAACTCACGTATGAAAGTGAGCCCTGAGAGTAAGGATGGACATAGTGTTGCAAAGCTGACTCTGTTCTGAAGATCACTAGCACCACCGTTCCCTCCTGCCTCTTCGGCTGTGAGAACAGAAGCCAAACCTTCTGCATCTACGCACTGCGTTGCTGGGCAGCAGAGTGCAGGCTTCGGAGTGGTTTCATTCAAACTCTCTTTCAGGTATGAAAGTGAGCAGTGAAAGCAATGATGGAGGCACCGTTGCAAAGCTGACTTTGTGCTGAAGAATGCCACCCCCAGCTTTCCCTCCCGGCTCTTCTGCTGTGGGAGCAGAGGCCAAAAGTTCATGCTCTACTCAGAGTGCTGCTGCGCAGCCGAGAGCAGGCTCTGGAGCGAATGCATTCTGATGTTTTTCCTGTTGACAGTGGGCAGTGACACCAGTAATGGAGGCACCTTTGCAAAGCTGACTGTGTGCTGAAGATTAGTAGCACAAGCTTTCACTCCTGGCTCTTCGGCTGTGTGAGCAGAGGCCAAACGTTTGTGCTCTACTCACTGTGCTGCTGGGCAGCTTAGACACCATCCGGAGAGGTACGACTCAAATGAACTTTTAGCTATGAAACCGAGGAGCCACAGCACTGCTGGTGACAAAGTTGCAAAGCTGACTATGTGCTGAAGATTGCCAGAAGCAGCTTTCTCTCCTGGCTCTTCTGCTGTGGGAGCCAGAGGCCAGACGTTCATGATCTCCTCAGAGTGCTGCTGGGCAGCAGAGGGCAGGCTTCCGAGAGGATTCATTCAAACTCTCTTTCAGGTATGAAAGTGAGCAGAGACAGCAATGATGGAGGCACCGTTGTAAAGCTGACTGTGTGCTGAAGAATCCCAGCACCAGCTTTCCCTTTTTTCTCTTCTGCTGTGGGAGCAGAGGCCAAACGTTCGTGCTCTACTCACTGTGCTGCTGGGCAGCTGAGAGTGACCTCCAGTTTTTATTCAAATTGTCTTTTAGGCATTAAACCGAGGAGAAACTGCAATGATGGAGGCACCGTTGCAAGGCTGGGTGCTGAAGAGGCCCAGCACCAGCTTTTTTCATTCGTCTTCGGCTGTGGGAACAGAGGGCAAACGTTCGTGCCCTCCTCGCTGTGCTCCTGGGTCCCCTAGAGCAAGCCCCGGAGAGGTACAATACAAATAGACTTTTACGTATGAAAGTGAGCAGTGAACAGGCATGATGGTGACACCCTTGTAAAGCTGACTGTGTGCTGAAGAGGCCCAGCACGATCTTTCCCTCCTGGCTCTTCTACTGTGGGAGCAGAACCCAAACGTTGGTGCTCTACTCACTATGCTGCTGGGCAGCCGAGAGCAGGCTCTGGAGAGCTTGCATTCAAATGCACTTTTAGGTTTGAAAGCTCAGAGAGCACAGATGGTGACTCCGTTGCAAAGCTGACTGTGTGCTGAAGATTCCCAGGCCCAGCTTTCCCTCCTGGCTCTTCGGCTGTGAGAACAGAGGCCAAAAGTTCGTGCTCTACTCAGTGTGCTGCTGGGCAGCAGACAGCAAGCTCCTGAGAGGTAGCATTCAAATGCAAACTCACGTATGAAAGTGAGCCCTGAGAGTAAGGATGGAGATAGTGTTGCAAAGCTGACTCTGTTCTGAAGATCACAAGCACCACCGTTCCCTCCTGCCTCTTCGGCTGTGAGAACAGAAGCCAAACCTTCTGCATCTACGCACTGCGTTGCTGGGCAGCAGAGTGCAGGCTTCGGAGTGGTTTCATTCAAACTCTCTTTCAGGTATGAAAGTGAGCAGTGAAAGCAATGATGGAGGCACCGTTGCAAAGCTGACTTTGTGCTGAAGAATGCCACCCCCAGCTTTCCCTCCCGGCTCTTCTGCTGTGGGAGCAGAGGCCAAAAGTTCATGCTCTACTCAGAGTGCTGCTGCGCAGCCGAGAGCAGGCTCTGGAGAGCTTGCATTCAAATGCACTTTTAGGTTTGAAAGCTCAGAGAGCACAGATGGTGACTCCGTTGCAAAGCTGACTGTGTGCTGAAGATTCCCAGGCCCAGCTTTCCCTCCTGGCTCTTCGGCTGTGAGAACAGAGGCCAAAAGTTCGTGCTCTACTCAGTGTGCTGCTGGGCAGCAGACAGCAAGCTCCTGAGAGGTAGCATTCAAATGCAAACTCACGTATGAAAGTGAGCCCTGAGAGTAAGGATGGACATAGTGTTGCAAAGCTGACTCTGTTCTGAAGATCACTAGCACCACCTTTCCCTCCTGCCTCTTCGGCTGTGAGAACAGAAGCCAAACCTTCTGCATCTACGCACTGCGTTGCTGGGCAGCAGAGTGCAGGCTTCGGAGTGGTTTCATTCAAACTCTCTTTCAGGTATGAAAGTGAGCAGTGAAAGCAATGATGGAGGCACCGTTGCAAAGCTGACTTTGTGCTGAAGAATGCCAGCCCCAGCTTTCCCTCCCGGCTCTTCTGCTGTGGGAGCAGAGGCCAAAAGTTCATGCTCTACTCACTGTGCTGCTGGGCAGCCGAGAGCAGGCTCTGGAGCGAATGCATTCTGATGTTTTTCCTGTTGACAGTGGGCAGTGACACCAGTAATGGAGGCACCTTTGCAAAGCTGACTGTGTGCTGAAGATTAGTAGCACAAGCTTTCACTCCTGGCTCTTCGGCTGTGTGAGCAGAGGCCAAACGTTTGTGCTCTACTCACTGTGCTGCTGGGCAGCTTAGACACCATCCGGAGAGGTACGACTCAAATGAACTTTTAGCTATGAAACCGAGGAGCCACAGCACTGCTGGTGACAAAGTTGCAAAGCTGACTATGTGCTGAAGATTGCCAGAAGCAGCTTTCTCTCCTGGCTCTTCTGCTGTGGGAGCCAGAGGCCAGACGTTCATGATCTCCTCAGAGTGCTGCTGGGCAGCAGAGGGCAGGCTTCCGAGAGGATTCATTCAAACTCTCTTTCAGGTATGAAAGTGAGCAGAGACAGCAATGATGGAGGCACCGTTGTAAAGCTGACTGTGTGCTGAAGAATCCCAGCACCAGCTTTCCCTTTTTTCTCTTCTAATGT
Source organism: Pezoporus occidentalis (assembly GCF_034315485.1). NCBI lineage: Eukaryota > Metazoa > Chordata > Aves > Psittaciformes > Psittacidae > Pezoporus > Pezoporus occidentalis. The sequence goes on along the minus strand of NW_026915652.1, from coordinate 2,948 downwards.
GGGAGCAGAGGCCAAACGTTCGTGCTCTACTCACTGTGCTGCTGGGCAGCTGAGAGTGACCTCCAGTTTTTATTCAAATTGTCTTTTAGGCATTAAACCGAGGAGAAACTGCAATGATGGAGGCACCGTTGCAAAGCTGGGTGCTGAAGAGGCCCAGCACCAGCTTTTTTCATTCGTCTTCGGCTGTGGGAACAGAGGGCAAACGTTCGTGCCCTCCTCGCTGTGCTCCTGGGTCCCCTAGAGCAAGCCCCGGAGAGGTACAATACAAATAGTCTTTTACGTATGAAAGTGAGCAGTGAACAGGCATGATGGTGACACCCTTGTAAAGCTGACTGTGTGCTGAAGAGGCCCAGCACGATCTTTCCCTCCTGGCTCTTCTACTGTGGGAGCAGAACCCAAACGTTGGTGCTCTACTCACTATGCTGCTGGGCAGCCGAGAGCAGGCTCTGGAGAGCTTGCATTCAAATGCACTTTTAGGTTTGAAAGCTCAGAGAGCACAGATGGTGACTCCGTTGCAAAGCTGACTGTGTGCTGAAGATTCCCAGGCCCAGCTTTCCCTCCTGGCTCTTCGGCTGTGAGAAGAGAGGCCAAAAGTTCGTGCTCTACTCAGTGTGCTGCTGGGCAGCAGACAGCAAGCTCCTGAGAGGTAGCATTCAAATGCAAACTCACGTATGAAAGTGAGCCCTGAGAGTAAGGATGGAGATAGTGTTGCAAAGCTGACTCTGTTCTGAAGATCACTAGCACCACCGTTCCCTCCTGCCTCTTCGGCTGTGAGAACAGAAGCCAAACCTTCTGCATCTATGCACTGCGTTGCTGGGCAGCAGAGTGCAGGCTTCGGAGTGGTTTCATTCAAACTCTCTTTCAGGTATGAAAGTGAGCAGTGAAAGCAATGATGGAGGCACCGTTGCAAAGCTGACTGTGTGCTGAAGAATGCCACCCCCAGCTTTCCCTCCCGGCTCTTCTGCTGTGGGAGCAGAGGCCAAAAGTTCATGCTCTACTCAGAGTGCTGCTGCGCAGCCGAGAGCAGGCTCTGGAGCGAATGCATTCTGATGTTTTTCCTGTTGACAGTGGGCAGTGACACCAGTAATGGAGGCACCTTTGCAAAGCTGACTGTGTGCTGAAGATTAGTAGCACAAGCTTTCACTCCTGGCTCTTCGGCTGTGTGAGCAGAGGCCAAACGTTTGTGCTCTACTCACTGTGCTGCTGGGCAGCTTAGACACCATCCGGAGAGGTACGACTCAAATGAACTTTTAGCTATGAAACCGAGGAGCCACAGCACTGCTGGTGACAAAGTTGCAAAGCTGACTATGTGCTGAAGATTGCCAGAAGCAGCTTTCTCTCCTGGCTCTTCTGCTGTGGGAGCCAGAGGCAAGACGTTCATGATCTCCTCAGAGTGCTGCTGGGCAGCAGAGGGCAGGCTTCCGAGAGGATTCATTCAAACTCTCTTTCAGGTATGAAAGTGAGCAGAGACAGCAATGATGGAGGCACCGTTGTAAAGCTGACTGTGTGCTGAAGAATCCCAGCACCAGCTTTCCCTTTTTTCTCTTCTAATGTGGGAGCAGAGGCCAAACGTTCGTGCTCTACTCACTGTGCTGCTGGGCAGCTGAGAGTGACCTCCAGTTTTTATTCAAATTGTCTTTTAGGCATTAAACCGAGGAGAAACTGCAATGATGGAGGCACCGTTGCAAAGCTGGGTGCTGAAGAGGCCCAGCACCAGCTTTTTTCATTCGTCTTCGGCTGTGGGAACAGAGGGCAAACGTTCGTGCCCTCCTCGCTGTGCTCCTGGGTCCCCTAGAGCAAGCCCCGGAGAGGTACAATACAAATAGACTTTTACGTATGAAAGTGAGCAGTGAACAGGCATGATGGTGACACCCTTGTAAAGCTGACTGTGTGCTGAAGAGGCCCAGCACGATCTTTCCCTCCTGGCTCTTCTACTGTGGGAGCAGAACCCAAACGTTGGTGCTCTACTCACTATGCTGCTGGGCAGCCGAGAGCAGGCTCTGGAGAGCTTGCATTCAAATGCACTTTTAGGTTTGAAAGCTCAGAGAGCACAGATGGTGACTCCGTTGCAAAGCTGACTGTGTGCTGAAGATTCCCAGGCCCAGCTTTCCCTCCTGGCTCTTCGGCTGTGAGAACAGAGGCCAAAAGTTCGTGCTCTACTCAGTGTGCTGCTGGGCAGCAGACAGCAAGCTCCTGAGAGGTAGCATTCAAATGCAAACTCACGTATGAAAGTGAGCCCTGAAAGTAAGGATGGACATAGTGATGCAAAGCTGACTCTGTTCTGAAGATCACTAGCACCACCTTTCCCTCCTGCCTCTTCGGCTGTGAGAAAAGAAGCCAAACCTTCTGCATCTACGCACTGCGTTGCTGGGCAGCAGAGTGCAGGCTTCGAAGAGGTTTCATTCAAACTCTCTTTCAGGTATGAAAGTGAGCAGTGAAAGCAATGATGGAGGCACCGTTGCAAAGCTGACTGTGTGCTGAAGAATGCCAGCCCCAGCTTTCCCTCCCGGCTCTTCTGCTGTGGGAGCAGAGGCCAAAAGTTCATGCTCTACTCACTGTGCTGCTGGGCAGCCGAGAGCAGGCTCTGGAGAGCTTGCATTCAAATGCACTTTTAGGTTTGAAAGCTCAGAGAGCACAGATGGTGACTCCGTTGCAAAGCTGACTGTGTGCTGTATATTCCCAGCCCCAGCTTTCCCTCCTGGCTCTTCGGCTGTGAGAACAGAGGCCAAAAGTTCGTGCTCTACTCAGTGTGCTGCTGGGCAGCAGACAGCAAGCTCCTGAGAGGTAGCATTCAAATGCAAACTCACGTATGAAAGTGAGCCCTGAGAGTAAGGATGGAGATAGTGTTGCAAAGCTGACTCTGTTCTGAAGATCACTAGCACCACCGTTCCCTCCTGCCTCTTCGGCTGTGAGAACAGAAGCCAAACCTTCTGCATCTATGCACTGCG
>NW_026915651.1:0-6775 GCF_034315485.1 Pezoporus occidentalis | reverse complement strand
GCCCATTGTGGGGGCCTGAGCTGGGCTCTTTAAGGAGCCAGAGTCCTGCAGTAACCAGTGCAGAGGAGAGCCCTCCCCTCCCTCGGGAGGCTGCATCTCCCGGGGCTGCCCTGCGCATCCAGTTCCGTGTTCTTTGACTTTGCAATCCTGTTTTAGTGTTGGCTTGAAACACATTGTGGGTGCGTGCTGTGAAGGGAGGAGAAGCTGTCAGGAGATGAGCTGGTGCCATCCCAGCTGTAGGAGCAGGGGATGGATGGGTGAGGAGGAGGCACTGGCCTTGTTCATGTGCTTGGAGCTCAGCTCTGCCTGAAGAGGTGCTGGGGGCGAAGCAGGAGCCTTCTGTGTGCAGGAGCTGCTGGTGTCAGAGGTGCTGAGAAGGTGTCAGGGCAGGAGCAGCCCCTGGGCAGTGCAGCTGCTGGAGCTGTCATTGGGAGCTCAGTACAAGGGGACCTGCCTGGCTCCTGCAATGCCCACGCAAGCCCACCGGGCATTGCGCAAGGTGGGAAGGAGCCGATGGGGAGAATGGGAACAAGGTAAAACCTGCGGGTGGAGATGAGAACAGATCAGGAACTGAAATCAAGTACAATACTGTAATATTAATAATAATACCAACAACACGAATAGTAATTATTATTGTTATTATTATTACTATTATTGGTATTATTATTATTATTATGGGTCCCCCCAGATCTCCAGCTCCCCCTCCCCAGTGATCTGTAGGGTGGTTTCTGGTGGCTATAGCCCCTGTTTGAGGGCTCTAGTGGTCCCCAAATTACTCTCCCCCCCCCCCCCCCCCGGAGTTTGGGGACCTCCCCATGAGCACCCAAATTCCTCCCATTCACCTCCATTGGCCAACATGGGGCACCAAAGAGAGACACAGGGTGCCCTGGGACAGATGTACCCTTATTTTGGGACATGGAGGGGTCCCCCAAATCCCTTCACCCCCCTGGGGAGTTTTGGGGAGAAGCCCAGAATCCCCCCTGAGCCTCCAAATCCCTTCTGAACACCCAGGCTCTCTTCCTCCAACACATCTCCACCATTGGGGAACATGGGGCACCAAGGAGAGACTCGGGGTGCCGTGGGATGGATGTACACCACCATGTTGTGGAACATGGGGGGTCTCCCAAATTACTGTGCTCGCTATGGGGAATTTTGGAGACCCCCCCCATGAGCCCTGAAATCTCCCATGAACCCCTAAATCCCTCTGAAGCCCCAAATTCCTCCCATTTATGCAAAGGGACCACATGGGGCATCCAGTGATGCCCCAGGCAGCCTGGGACAGATATACCCTCCATTTTCAGGAGACGGGTGGTACCCCAAATCTGTGCACCCCCGGGACAGTCTTGGGGACCTCCCTGAACCCCAAAACTCCCCTGAATCCCCAAATCTTCCTCTGAACCCTCAAATTCCCTGCACTTACTGCCATGGGGAAGCACAGGGCATCTGGCGAGACCCAGGGTACTGAGGGACAAAGGTGCCTCTACTGAGGGACATGGGGGTCCCCCAGATTCCTGCCCCCTGGGAGCTTTGGCCCCTGCACCCCCCCCGCAGAGGTGTCCCTGCAGTCACTGCAGGAGCTGCGGCAGCACGAGGCCAACGTGAAGCTGCTGCAGCAGCAGCGCTGGGACCTGAAGGAGCTGCACAAGAAGCACCTCCAGAGCCTCTTGGCTCTGCACAAGCACCTGGCAGCCAGGTGGGACCCCAGAACCCGGCACCCCCGAATCTGGCACCTCCTGCACCCCAAAATCCCAGCAGGGAGCCCCAAATCCCCCAAACCCAAGCCCTGCAGCTCCAAATCCACCCCGGCTCAGTGCAGCGGCCAGAAGCCTCCTGAGAAAGGGGTGCTCTGAAAAGTGGGGTCCCCCCAGCACCTGCCCTGGGGTTCCCCAAAATGCTCTGAGACCTCAAATACACTGGGGGGACCCCAACATTGCTTTGGATGTTTCCAGGGCCCTTTGGCAAGGGGCAGTGTGGTTTTGGGGTGCCCCTTTATTGGGGTGACACTTTTGGAGGGTCCACTCCCTCTGGCCCACCGAATTCACTACTGAACACAAAGCAATCGTGGTGCCCCCAAAATCCTGGGGTAACCCCAAATCTTTCTGAAGCAAAAGACTAGCAGGCAGGACCCCTAAATGGGGGGCCTGTAGCACCCCCAAAGTGAACTGCACTCTGCCATCACCAGAGGCCCCCCCAAATGAACCCAGGGACCCAAAATCCTGGAAGTCTCTGACCAAACAACCCTGCCCTGAACTGTGAGTGCCCCAAAAATCTGCTCCCCCCCTCCCCCCCCTCAAAGCCACCCAGCCCCAAATTGTTGTTGCCCCCAAACCACACCTTATGGGGCACCCCAACGCCACCTCCCCCTCTGGCATCAGGGAGCTGGGGGGGAGGGTGGCCCCAGAGTAGCAGGGTGCCTAATTTGGGGTGTCCCCCCCAAAAGACCACCCCCAAGTAGGTCACGTGGGGGATGAGCAGGAGCACCTGCAGCAGGTACTGGAAGCTCTGAGAGGGACTGTGAAGGACTGAGAGGGACTGGGAGCACCTGCAGCAGGGAGTGGGAGCACTGGGAGGGATTGGGAGTTGGGCACAGCCTCAAGTGGGAAGATGTGTGGCAGGGACTGGGAGCACTGGGATATTGAAACCCCAGCAGTATCTGGGGCCATAGTGGCCTATATTGGTCTGTACTGGTGCAAACTGGTCTGTACTGCTCCATACTGGGATGTGTAAATTTGCGGAAATCCCCAAGTTGGGTGTGAGTGTTGATCTGCTGGTTTCTACTTGGTTTCTGACAGTGCTCAGATGGAACTTTGACATCATGTAGTGCTTCCCACACTGCTGGTGCTGCTTCCCCTGCCTCTGTGGGGGAATCTCCTCTGATTAAGACATCATCTACATAATGGTACATTTTCACCTTCTGAGGAAGTGAGACCTTGTGTGGGTTTGTGGTGTTCATGAGAGGGAGCTGAGTCCCCTTCCACCCCCAGGGCTACAATCCCAGGATGAGATGCCCCAACTGACCAGGATGAATCCCTTCCTTCAGCAGGGGTAAAGGAGATCCCAGCCTGTCCTGGCCTGCCTGTCCTGTCTGATGAGGGGACAAGAAACAGGCTGCCTGCTGAAGTGGTTGTGTCACCACCCCTGGAGGTATTCAAAACACGTTCTGAACAAGGGACATGGTTAATGTGTTGACTTGCCAGTGTTCGGTTAATGGTGAACTCGATGTTCTTAAGGGTCTTTTCCAACCTAAATGATTCCATGATCTTTTCCAACCTAAATGATTCCATGATTCTACAAAATCTTGTTGTTTAGACCAAACTGTCTCATCAGAGAAATGACACTGCAGGGAGGCAGTGTGTTTGCCGTCTGAGGGAGGGAACATCAGTGCTTGCTTCAGACTGTTTCCCATGGGGTTCACCTGGAGCCCAGGGAGCCCAAGGATGCTCTGAGTTAGCTGGTGACTGGATGTGCTTCAGCAGCCATACACTGCCTGCTGTCCTCTGCAAAGGGATCCTAGTGTAGATCATGACAGACCATGTCTGTCTTTGCTGCTTTACAGCTGTTTTTCTTTCCCACTTGTGATGTTGCTGTCTTCAATGACATGTTAGTTTTCATCCCCTGCTACTTCAGTATCTGCCCACCTTGTCTGACCCACCTCCAGGGAGACCTTACTAAGCCCATACCTAAACAGGGCCTACAAGAAATCTGGAGAGGGGCTTTCTACAAGGGCCGCTGGCACAGGGTGCCCAGAGAAGCTGTGGCTGCTCCCTGTGTTCAAGGCCCTGTTTAGGTATGGGCTTAGTAAGGTCTCCCTGGAGCCTTCTCTTCTCCAGGCTGAACACCCCCAGCTCAAAGACAATGACAGATCCCCACTGACGCAAAGTCTGTGGGTGTCAGACAAGGGATGGGGCAGATACACCCTCACAGGAAAGAGCTTCTGCCTAAGTAGTCAGGGGATGAAAACTCTCCAACATGTCATTGAAGACAGCAACATCACAAGTGGGTCAAAAGAGAAAACAGCTAAAGACAGCAGCTGTAAAGCAGCAGAAGCAGACATGGTCTGTCATGATCTACACTAGGATCCCTTTGCAGAGGACAGCAGGCAGTGTATGGCTGCTGAAGCACATCCAGTCACCAGCTAACTCAGAGCATCCTTGGGCTCCCTGGGCTCCAGGTGAACCCCATGGGAAACAGTCTGAAGCAAGCACTGATGTTCCCTCCCTCAGATGGCAAACACACTGCCTTCCTGCAGTGTCATTTCTCTGATGAGACAGCTTGGTCTAAACAACAAGATTTTGTAGAATCCTGGAATCATTTAGGTTGGAAAAGACCCTTAAGAACATCGAGTTCACCACTAATAGAACACTGGCAAGTCAACACATTAACCATGTCCCTTAGAATGTGTGTTTTGAATACCTCCAGGGGTGGTGACACAACCACTTCAGCAGGCAGCCTGTTTCTTGTCCCCTCATCAGACAGGACAGGCAGGCCAGGACAGGCTGGGATCTCCTTTACCCCTGCTGAAGGAAGGGATTCAGCCTGGTCAGTTGGGGCATCTCATCCTGGGATTGTAGCCCTGGGGGTGGAAGGGGACTCAGCTCCCTCCCATGAACACCACAAACCCACACAAGGTCTCACTTCCTCACAAGGTGGAAATGTACCATTATGTAGATGATGTCTTCATCAGAGGAGATTCCCCCACAGAGGCAGGGGAAGCAGCACCAGCAGTGTGGGAAGCACTACATGATGTCAAAGTTCCATCTGAGCACTGTCAGAAACCAAGCAGAAACCAGCAGATCAACACTCACACCCAACTTGGGGTTTTCCGCAAATTCACACATCCCGGTATGGAGCAGTACAGACCAGTCTGCACCAGTACAGACCAATACAGGCCACTATGGCCCCAGATACTGCTGGGCTTTCAATATCCCAGTGCTCCCAGTCCCTGCCACACATCTTCCCGCTTGAGGCTGTGCCCAACTCCCAATCCCTCCCAGTGCTCCCACTCCCTGCTGCAGGTGCTCCCAGTCCCTCTCAGTCCTTCACAGCCCCTCACAGAGCTTCCAGTACCTGCTGCAGGTGCTCCTGCTCATCCCCCACGTGACCTACTTGGGGGTGGTCTTTTGGGGGGGACACCCCAAATTAGGCACCCTGCTACTCTGGGGCCACCCTCCCCCCCAGCTCCCTGATGCCAGAGGGGGAGGTGGGGTTGGGGTGCCCAAACATAGCAACTCACAGGGTTTTGGGGGGGGGAACGGGGGCACTCACAGTTCGGGGCAGGGTTGTTTGGTGAGGGACTTCCAGGATTTTGGGTCCCTGGGTTCATTTGGGGGGCCTCTGGTGATGGCAGAGTGCAGTTCACTTTGGGGGTCCTGCCTGCTAGTCTTTTGCTTCAGGAAGATTTGGGGTTACCCCAGGATTTTGGGGGCACCACGATTGCTTTGTGTTCAGTAGTGAATTCAGTGGGCCAGAGGGAGTGGACCCTCCAAAAGTGTCACCCCAATAAAGGGGCACCCCAAAACCACACTGCCCCTTGCCAAAGGGCCCTGGAAACATCCAAAGCAATGTTGGGGTCCCCCCAGTGTATTTGAGGTCTCAGAGCATTTTGGGGAACCCCAGGGCAGGTGCTGGGGGGACCCCACTTTTCAGAGCACCCCTTTCTCAGGAGGCTTCTGGCCGCTGCACTGAGCCGGGGTGGATTTGGAGCTGCAGGGTTTGGGTTTGGGGGATTTGGGGCTCCCTGCTGGGATTTTGGGGTGCAGGGGGTGCCGGATTCGGGGATGCCGGGCTCTGGGGTCCCACCTGGCTGCCAGGTGCTTGTGCAGAGCCAAGAGGCTCTGGAGGTGCTTCTGGTGCAGCTCCTTCAGGTCCCAGCGCTGCTGCTGCAGCAGCTTCACGTTGGCCTCGTGCTGCCGCAGCTCCTGCAGTGACTGCGGGGACACCTCTGCGGGGGGGTGCAGGGGCCAAAGCTCCCAGGGGGCAGGAATCTGGGGGACCCCCATGTCCCTCAGTACCCTGAGTACCCCAAGTCTCGCCAGATGCCCTGTGCTTCCCCATGGCAGTAAGTGCAGGGAATTTGAGGGTTCAGAGGAAGATTTGGGGATTCAGGGGAGTTTTGGGGTTCAGGGAGGTCCCCAAGACTCTCCCGGGGGTGCACAGATTTGGGGTACCCCCCGTCTCCTGAAAATGGAGGGTATATCTGTCCCAGGCTGCCTGGGGCATCACTGGATGCCCCATGTGGTCCCTTTGCATAAATGGGAGGAATTTGGGGCTTCAGAGGGATTTAGGGGTTCATGGGAGATTTCAGGGCTCATGGGGGGGGGTCTCCAAAATTCCCCATAGCGAGCACAGTAATTTGGGAGACCCCCATGTTCCACAACATGGTGGTGTACATCCATCCCAGGGCACCCCGAGTCTCCCCTTGGTGCCCCATGTTCCCCAATGGTGGAGATGTGTTGGAGGAAGAGAGCCTGGGTGTTCAGAAGGGATTTGGAGGCTCAGGGGGGATTCTGGGCTTCAGGAATCTCCCCAAAACTCCCCAGGGGGGTGAAGGGATTTGGGGGACCCCTCCATGTCCCAAAATAGTGGTACATCTGTCCCAGGGCACCCTGTGTCTCTCTTTGGTGCCCCATGTTGGCCAATGGAGGTGAATGGGAGGAATTTGGGAGCTCATGGGGAGGTCCCCAAATTCCGGGGGGGGGGGGGGGGAAGTAATTTGGGGACCACCAGAGCCCTCAAACAGGGGCTATAGCCACCAGAAACCACCCTACAGATCACT